>NC_090053.1:4465916-4765916 GCF_038355195.1 Osmerus mordax
CTCTCTCTCTCTCTCTCTCTCTCTCTCTCTCTCTCTCTCTCTCTCTCTCTCTCTCTCTCTCTCTCTCTCTCTCTCTCTCTCTCTCTCTCTCTCTCTCCTCTCTCTCTCTCTCTCTCCTCTTCTCTCTCTCTCTCTCTCTCTGACTTGCGGTAAGAGCAGGGTAACAAGCTAATGGTATTTCTGTAAGGAGAGAGGATATTTAATACACAAACTCTGGACCCATATTAGTTGATAAGGTTTTCTGTCGGCCGAGTCGTGATCCTTCCAGGCTGCTGCTGGTGGAGTCAGAGTCAGATGGAGGCTGTGGGATGCTGACATCAGCTGGTTTCGTGTGTCCCAGCTGACAGCACACATGCAGGCCCACTCTGCCACCCATAAATCAGCAACAAAAATCTAATGTGCAAATATTGATGATGTCTTGCAAACGTCGTCCAACGACAAATGCAGCTGCATAATCTCTTTTCAAGATATGGCACATGCTATGTACCACCACCTCTGAATTACTGTAAAGGCACATACTTTTGTTTTGTCAAAACAAATCAATTTTCAGTCATGGCTTATTCTTCCGTGAGGACCAAGAGAGTTTTCTACCAGAAGGAAAAGGACATGGGATATGTCTAAGAGGGCGAGTTTAGGAGAGGGAGAGGAAAGAGGAGGGGAGGCAATGAGAATCTGTGCTTGTGCCTTCAACAATCCGACTGGTACTCCATGGGCGCGCTGCATCCTAACTGGGTATAAATAGAGAGCTACAGCAGAAGAAGTGTGAGATTGATCCACACAGCTATTGGCAGTAATGTGAGGCTATGAAAAGAGCTATGTGGATTGAAACAATGTAATGAATATATTCACGTCAATACTCATTTATGCAGCTGATTGGCATACATTATTCATCCTTCGTCCAATTACCTAAAGTGTGACAGAGTGGAGATAAAACAGTAGCCTACAAAGGCTTATACAAACACACACCAACACACACACACACATCAACACACACACACACACAGACCACCACACACACAGCACAATAAATCAGATCGGTTACTTTGTTTAGGCATTGTTGCTGGAAAATCACAATACCGTGTCAATCTGAACGATTACCTGCCATTCAAGGTGTTCACTAACCATGACTGTGTGTGTGTGTGAGTGAGTGAGTGAGTGAGTGAGTGAGTGAGTGAGAGAGAGCGAGAGAGACAGAGGGAGAGAGTGAGAGTGTGCGTAAAAGGGATTTTTTTTTTCTATTACTGAAAGAAATCCTACCTAGTGTTTTAAAGGGACTTGCCCTTGGCTGCATAACAGGCCAGGCACAGAAGAAACTCAGTGCAGTCTATGAGTTGCAGACTTCAAGCATGCAAAGGACATGCAACAATGTACTAAACATGACTACTTTAATTGACATATTATTACTGTGTACCAAACAGTAAGGTGCACTGAAATTGGGGGGACAGTATAAAAGGCGTTGTTTCTACATGTAGAAATAGTAAAAATCTGCACTTTCTCCACACGTGAATTTCAAATATAAAACTGTACGGAGGAAAATTAAGAAAAGAATGAAGAAAAATTACCAAACACTATGGAGGGCAATGTATATTCTGGTACATGTTCACATGCACCTGCACAGATCCACAAAACACACACAGATGCACACACATTACGTCATGGTGAGTAATTCTATTGGCAGTGAATGAAGCCCATGCCTCCATCACACTGAGTCATCTGGTATCTGGGATCTACAGCAGCATAATTGAATGAAAGAGAGTAATGAAGAGTCATAGGCCACCATCAGGCCTTGGTATGGGTCATCTCATACAAACCTCTCACACACATACACATACATGCACACGCGCACACACACATCAAGTGATATAAATAGTGCACTAAGTAATTGAGTTAGGGGTGAAATTCAGTTTCCTACAGCAGACAGAACAAGCAGGGGTGAGGGGGGCGGTCCAGGACACTAGCGTGCTGTGAGCGATGTGCACGTCAGTCCCGCACAACACACACGCCCACAACAAAACACCTTCTCCCATCTGCAGCCCCTGCATCTCTCCCAGGCAGTGCAGTCGTGTCTTCGCTCTCTGCTCCTTCCACCGCACTGGCTGTGGAGCACGGCCCTCTGGTAGTTTGACTGTAATCCTCTTAGCTGCACGTGGGGGGAGATCGTGCACGCCTCTCCCCACTCCCTCTACTGGGCCACGCCAGGCTGTAGGAGGGGTTAAAAGAGAGAGCAGATAGCAGCCAGCCTCGGAGAGACAACTGTAGATCAAAGTCATCTGAAACAAGCAGCCTACCAAGACTGTGTAGAGAGCCTCAAGATGTGGGTTCTGTCATCCGGACTTGAAAGGGAGAGGATTGTGAACGTGGGTGTTTGCACATGCACGTCCAAAACCAACAGTTGGAGGTTTCGGGTCAGAATCAAACTCTTGATTCAAAACGAGTTTTGTTGCAGATTTCTCCAGGAAGACTTGCAGTCCGCATAAGTGGCTAAATCCCACTTAGGTGTCTAGTGGCATTTTATTGGTGATACTGTAGGAGGAGACATGGGGTAATACAGATCTGCTACTGCAGGCATTTTTCCAGTGCTGTAGGTCAACTCCCTGGCTGTTTCCTGTTGCCTTCTGTGTTACTCTATCTCAACCTGGATCAGATGACAGCAAGCCTCTGTGGCTGATGCTTGTAGAGACACACAGAGCCAGCATCGATCCTCACATCCTCAGCTAAAATAGGTCCTCAGACAAGATAGACACACAGCCAGACAGGCACCACAGAGACCTCATCTAAGCTGTCTCATCTTCACTTTACTTCTCTTGGACTTAGGTCAATTGTTTTTACTCTACACTGTGAATTCGCTTATACTATATATATATATATATTCAGAACAGTAGCTTTGTGCCACGTTCCTGTGGGCTGAAAGATGACAGATAAAAGCTTGAGGATATGCCCCTCCATTCTGTAATTGACTCCAGCATTCATTCAGGAACACACACAAAGTATTAGTCATTCAGCTTTTTATTTGGATATTGACTTTGACTCTCAATCATATTTACCAGGTCAGCCTCTCGACCCCTGGGCTGGGCCCAGTCCACATGACAGGATGGAGATCACTGCGTTTTATAGCTCCGCTACTGTAGCTCAGCTCCAATCACATTAGCTCCAGACAAATGGAGCTCAGTAGATGCCTAAAACACAATTTATGGGATTTATTTATTCGGATCAAACTCAATCTTGATGCAAGGGGAACACAAAACAGCCATCAATTTCAGGATGCCGGTAATTGAATGAGGTCACTTCCTGTTTGATAATTGAATGAGGTCTTAAAGGGTAGCGCCAATGGCTTTCCAGGGGTGGATAGTGTTTGTGTTTTCGTGTCTAGAGAGTAGAGAATAGGACTACTGGTGTAGTTCAATAAAAATGCATGACTCAGTGGTCCTTCTCAAACAAGTATTAATAATTGGGGCAGGTTACAGCGTACAGCCGACCTCCCCTGAGCCGGCCACTGAGCACATGTAATAAAATACACATCCATCATGAAATGCGGCAGCATTCAAGCATACCCCAATGATCTTGTTTTTATACGACGGCTTCAATTATGACACGATGACAGCTTTGACTGTAGAGGGGAGAGAGAGGAGACAGAGGAGACAGAAACAAATAGAAAAAAGAGAGAGCAAGAGAGATGTTGTCTATGCAACCTTTACCAACCACAAAAAGTAATTTCCCCCAAAAAATCAGTGGGCAGATGCTATTCTTTACACACTGGCTGAGAGGGAGGGAGATATCACACACACAGAGACAAGAAAGAGGTCAAGCGAGGGAAACAAATGGAAAATGGTTTGTGAGTGGCTTTTTAGCAAGTTGGGCCAATCGGATGTTACGTTGATTGTATATCTCTCTTTCTGAGTGCCTGTGAGAGCCAGAGAGTTTGTGGTTTGTGTCTCTCACGCATGGCGTGCAATCTGTCAAGATTTGCTGTGGGCTGTGCGGCTCGTTTGCTCTGCTGTCAGTGTTGGGATATTAAAAGAAGTTCCTGTAATTACTGCTGCAGATAATCACTGCTTCGCCTAAATGATTAATACACAGTGGAAGCATCATCAATATTTATTTTCTCTCTCTTTCCCCACACACAGACACACACATACAGAAACACACACTCTTCAACTGCATAAACTTACATCAATAATTAAGCAAGGTTTTATCTCTGAACATGACAGGGTGAATGCAAATAGTTTTAAGGGTAAGTACATGTAATTTAATGTGTCTTGTGGTGAAAGATCTGACAATAATGTCAATTAATTAGCTTGTTTCTTTACTAAAGTGAAATGTGTGTACTACAGTGATGATACAGAGAAGATAAATACTCTTATCCTAGTGAACAATAAATCTCAGATTTTTTCCTAATAATTGATGTTTGAACAGGCTGGTATGACACTTTACATCACTTGATTCATACATTGTTAATGGTGTTCAGAGATAGGATGCTAGCTGTACAGTATGTTTAAGTGCACTTCCTGTTACTGGCAAAGAAAACAACAGTATTTTGACATAACTGTAAGTTGTTTGGACTGACATATTTTATATATTTGATGGTTGCAAAGATTTGAGTGCTAGCAGAGAGCATCCATGCTTCACTCGCTGAGCTGACAGTCAGCAGGAGTAAGACTGTCAGTTGAGACACTAAGAGCTCTTGTTAGGGAACGCCCTGCATGCTAATGATGAATGGAGTAAAATGGAGTCAGGGGTCTCACTGGGGCTGTTCATCAGCGATATACAGTGGGCTAGGCTCATTCGTATTCTCTCACTTCACTGCTTAAATTAATATTATATACACACACTCATAACGCACTCTAGGAATGTCTCATCTCAAACACTTTTACCTGTGAAATAGATCTGTCTTTTCTCTCACCCTTCTTACCTTCCACTCCCTTGTTCAGCCCCTCTCTCTTTCTCCCTCCCTTCCCACCTCCTCTCTATCCCTCTCTCCATCCATACCAAACAACCTTTTTGCCCGTCTCCTGCCAATCAATCTCTTTTTCTATTGTTCACAATTTCCCCCACATTTCCCAGTCCTATTGCCCAGCCCCTCTTCTCACTTCTCTCTCCCCCCCTCCTTCTCCCTGTCCCACCCTCTCCGTATGTTTCTGCTCTCTCTTGTGTCCTCCCCCCCGCTCCTTCAGCCCGAGCCCATAGCGTGTTGCATGGCCTATTGCCATAGTAACAGACAGCCATGACAGGTGGAGATAGCAGGTAGGGCAGTGATGCATAAGGCCCGCTGGGACACAGAGGACACCATCTCCGCTGAATGAGTATGAGCCGAGCACGCTCTCCCAGTCTGAGTGACCCTCCGTGTTGAGTGGACTGTTTGGAATATTCAAGTCTCGAGTGTTTTATCGCTTTGTGGTACTTTATGTGGCATGTTTAATTTTTCCACCAGTATGGTTGACGGATGGATGCATACAAAAATGTACGTCCACGCATGTTGCCTGTGTACATCCCGTATGTTGCACTGACTGTCATAAAATCTACAGTAACAGCATCTTGGGGTGCAATTCTGATGCCGCTCTGTGGTCACGCAGCCATCTAATGGCCATTGCTCCAGTGTTTCATGCCACCTCAAGTGACATTTGCATAGATTGTTGCAAGACATTTGTCACAGAGTAGATGAGTGTGTCGAGAGAGGTCTCTACATCAGCCATCTCTTACTTTACGTATTTAGTTTCCAAAACCATAATTCTATTAAGACCATCAATTAGTCAATCAAGCACATTTATTTATAGAGCACTATGTAAATCAGGAAGGCAATTCATTGTATAAATGTTCAGGTTGAGTGTCACGTGAGAGTTTACGTGACAAAATTACTGTATGCAAAATTGGATTACCCATAGACCTATTATTAGGTAGACCCAGCATTACATCTGTTTAAAGATGGTGTTCCGTTAGCTTCTATGGTAAGTGCTCAGTGGCACATTGAGGCTATGGATGCATTAGTGGAGATTGCAGTGCCACCGGACAAAGGCTCGCCGGCACAACGTCCGTAGCGCCTATGGGACATGACATTACAAAACAAAAACCGTATTCATTTTCTAAAGCAGATCAGTTATAAATAAAACTCATTGCCAACTAGCATGTCTTTCATTGGCACATGGAATTATTCCACCCACATGGTTGAGCCAGTTAAATTGACTTCCAGATAAATTACGTGAGAATACAAAATTCTTTAAATGTTGCCCAGAGAGTTAGATTGCCCCGGAGTAACTGCGTGTACCTGGGGGTGTTAGACTAGACCCCGGGTCCAGTCTGTGGTTACAAAATCTTGGCCCATGGTTACATTTACATTTAGTCATTTAGCAGACGCTCTTATCCAGAGCGACTTACAGTAAGTACAGGGACATTCCCCCAAGGCAAGTAGGGTGAAGTGCCTTGCCCAAGGACACAACGTCATTTGGCACGGCCAGGAATCGAACCAGCAACCTTCTGATTGCTATGCCGATTCCCTAACCGCTCAGCCACCTGACTCCCTGGTAAAAAAAAAAAAAAAGAATGATGTGCTATTAATCTCAAATTACACAGGAAACAGAATAGCACTGTGACTGTGGTCTGGGAAACAAATGTGTCCATTCCTCTTTTGCCTGCTCTAATCCTCTTCACCTCCGGTAGTCTGACCTGCTTCAGACTACTGCAGCATGCTAATCAAACCCAGACAGCACATCCAATACTATATTGGACATGCTAACAAGACGCACACATACGTGCCAACATATTGTGGTCAGCTGGTACAAAGTAAATGCAGGGCATTTGATTCCATGCAGCCATAATACAGATGTACACACACCATGTTCACTCTGCCCAGTCACTAGGTTCCTATGCATGTCTGGCTATTCCACTGCAGAACCATCCCATTGTTCACCACAGTCCAATCATCCTCAACCGATGAATCAAGCTGGCATTGTGTGGGATAGAGAGAGGTGGACACACCAGGAGAGGAGGTGTAGATAAAGGAGGAGCAGCCATACTCTTTGGAAATAGTCCAGAAGATATAGAGGAGATGGAGATGGAAAAACAGAGAGTGAGATGAGAGTGAGAGAGAAAGAGGATGACATTGAGAAAGACAGAAAGGGACAGAGAGAGAGAGAGAGAGAGAGAGAGAGAGAGAGAGAGAGAGAGAGAGAGAGAGAGAGAAAGAGTGAGTAATGGAGAAGAGAGAAAGAGTGAGTAATGGAGAAGGAGAGAATATAAGGAACGCTCACCATGAGAAGACAGACAGCAGATTCAGGCATGAGTTGGATTGCCATGTTGAAGACTTGCTGAAGAGACCCCCCTCTTCTTTCCTTCCTGTCCGCTTCCTCGTCCTCAAAGACTCCGAGATGTCAGTCTGCTTTGTGTGGACCCTCGTGGTAACCAGACTTGCACCCCCCCGTCCAAGAGTCTGTTTTTCCTTCCTTTCTCTTCCCCCTAAACAGAAGTGCCTGCTCGTCTCCCCAGCACCTCTCTCAAGACCCTCCAAGTCTCCAATGTCTGTCAGGCTACTCTGAGCCGGTCACTTCCACTCTCTCACTCTTGCTACCTCTCTTTGATCTCGGTGTAACTAAGACGCCCACCGCTCCACTTTTAACGCACACACATGCCGTAGACTCCCCTTACCCAGACCCAATGAGACACCCAAACTCTGCAAAAATCCCCCACCTCCCTCCCTCCCCTCCCCTTTCCTCTCCTGGTCCGAAACAAAAAAGACAGTCAGGCTGAGAGTCTCCTCTCTCTCCCCTCACTACTCCCCTTGCTCTGGTCTCAGTCCCTCTGCCCTTTCACTAGGCTCTGCTCTCTCTCTCTTTCTCTCTGCTCCCGGAGTCAAGGTCCCCAGGCTCGGAGTGCTCCTTGCGGCAGCTCCTCACAGCCTCCTCACGCGGACATCCAGGCTGCTGCTGCAGTGGAGACGGTGGACTCACTAGTTTACAGTCACTCTGATCCCTTCTTCACATGCAAAGCATGACACCGGGAGGGAAAAAAAGAAGAAAAAGAAAAAAGAAGAGCGAGGGGAAAGAAAGAGAGAAAGGTGCAGAGAGTGAGCATATGGTTACAAGAGAGATGAAGAGAGAGATGGAGCAGGAACCAGAGTGTCACTGGCGAGAGATTTTCCTGCTGAGCAGAGAAGGAATGAGGATGGGAGGGGGAGAGAGGGAGAGAGAACGAGGGAGAGAACGAGGGAGAGAGAGAGAGTGCAGACCGCGCCTATCGATGCAGACGGAGTAGATCAGACGCTGCAAAGGAGCCTGGCTGGTGAGTAAACACACCTCAACTCACTTAATAAAAGGTGTGTATGTGTGTGTCTGTGTGTGAGCACATGGCTGATGAATAATTCAGACAGAAACCATACCAGCCTTGCTTTGTTCTGTGTGTGTCTGTGTGTCTGTGAGAGAGAGTGGTGGTGGAGGGACTATTTAGGGGATGTGTGTGGTTGTAAAAAAGGTATAGGTAGTCTACATTATCAATAGGGAATAAATATGACAGACCAATTATTTATGAGTTAACATTAACGACTACCAAGCAAGCTGACAATCAAATCAGGTAGTCAGGTGGCTGAGCGGTTAGGGAATCGGGCTAGTAATCGAACTGGCAACTGAAGGTTGCCAGTTCGATTCCCGGCCGTGTCAAATTACATTGTGTCCTTGGGAAAGGCACTTCACCCTACTTGCCTCGGGGGGAATGTCCCTGTACTTACTGTAAGTCGCTCTGGATAAGAGCGTCTGCTAAATGTAATGTAAATCAGTACATTATATATTAATGTAGCTCAAAATTGTTAGCTAGCCTAGCTAATGTTGCTGCTCAAATGCTTAGATAGCTAGCCAGTGATAGCTAGCGACTTTTACAGTGTGAGTTACTAGATAAACCTTACCTTCATAATTGTTGATGTTGCTCGAAACATACAATTTGAACCCCTTTTCCCTCTTGCTTGAAGGGCATCAACCTAGAATCCGATGTACATCGTTAATTGTCATTTTGGTAAGATAACCCGAAAAACTGCATTGTGTGTGCAAGAACTAGTTCTAACGTAACTGCTAGCTACCGGAAGTTGTTAACCTGGCTTTTGCAATATGCGTAAGTAATGCATGGGGGTATCAAATAGTATAGAAGACTTCTTCCAAACAATATACTCTTTGCTTCTTCTATAGCTACTCCTTGGGGGTATGCAAGTTAACGCTGAAATGTCAGTTGGGCTACCGTCAACGTGCCAAACGTAACATTGGTTGATGAAGAATTAAATGCAAAATGTAATTTAAAATGTGTAAACATTTTCATAATTATATACCAATATTATTTAAATATTTTTCACATTTTAGTAATTGGTTTGGCGTTCCACCTGCATTACCCTTGCGGACCACTAGTGCACACATACACACAAACAAACATTTAAAACAATTATATGTTGTTTACACATGTACGTATATATCCCATGATTTTCTGCAGCACTGTGGATAGGCTACTGTCTGCTGTTACTTAGGTAACAGGGCTCTCAAGTCGGAGTTTTCTGCCGAGTTGATCTCGAGTTATACAAAGTTATATGCTACCTACCAGCTAATCATCATAAACATCACCAGCAGCATCCCATCCGTCTCCCAGATGTTTGCACCCAAACGATGACAGGTATGGTAATCTCACGCCAAATTTTTGACAAAACTTGAGAGCCCTGCTTTGGTAGGTAGACTATATTAGACATTAGTGAAACTGCTCACCATCATGAGATGATCTGTTTCTCTCAGGGCTAATTGGACCCATGCTGGGAGATGAAGCCTGATGAAATCGATGCCAAAAACAACACTGAGTGCATGGACTCAAGCTCTCAATAAATGGCAGAGGAAAGTACAAATGTGTGTGGTGTGTTTATGTACATCTCTGTGAGCACGCATGGTGTGTAATTCTCCTGAACTACATCGCCATCTAGTGGTTCCTAATGGCGCATAATTATTACTGATTATTACTTCCTTGTAAAGTATTTTATTTGCGTGCTTGCTATCTGCAAGACATACTATTGTTATATCATTTATATTGAGAATTCCTCCATCAGGAGGAATATTTATCAAGAGTATGAAAATCTGTGAAGACGTAGAATCGATTTTTCCTTTCAGATAAATAATTGTATCAAGGAAACATAATTGGGGTCCTAAAACAGCAGTCATGCACTTGAATGCTTTTGAAATATGGGCCATTGGGTGTACCTGTGCACGAGGCCTTAGTCATGTGGTCTGCGGTTTGCTTGTGGATGCAACAGCAGGTGGCATGGTATTCATTCCCATTGTGCTGAAGGGGCAGTCTAGAAGAGTAAAACTGTCAAGTGGTTCCACAGGCTTTTTCCTACAGCACAGGAACATGAATAGACATTGAGCCACACATCACCTCTACCACTTAGTCTGCAGTCTGGCAGATGCAACGAGAACCTTATCTCATTCAATACTTTCACTCTCAATATTCTGAAGTGTAAGCAAGACGCCACTACGTTGTATAATTTTTAGGCTATATATAACTTTCATAAATAATACATTTCCTATACATACTTTTTTTTTAGGTAAATGTTTGTCCTTTAGTACAGTATACCCCTCACATGTTTACATGGGACTAATTAAGAGAAGAAAGAAGAAAACATTGTGTAGCCACCTGCTGGTGGCAGAAGAGATGGCGAAAAGAGGTATATGGGGTCTACGTGCTGCAGTCTATGGTGAGAGGAAAAGAGGAGAAAGAGTGTGAGAAAGACAGGGAGGCAGACAAAGAAAGAGAGAGAAAAAGAGAGAGAGAGGGGGGAGAGGCAGAGAGAGAGAGAGAGACTGGGTAAGTAGGTAAGAGGCTTTTCTCTTCAATCCCCCAGTAACTGTCACTAGCAGTCAGTCAGTCACCTGCAGATGATGTTGTTGAGGGCATCCCTAGCAACAGAGCCTCAGTTTCCCTCAGTCAGTCAGCCTCAGTCAGTGTTTCACACCAACATCAGACACACACTCACCAAGCAGCTGTACTGACTGTTATTGTGACATGTCACAACCTCCTGAGGAGATTTGATCCTTTTAAAGTTGGTCAAGTTTGTCCAACAATATTTTGCAATTAACCAAAACAAAACCACATGATAAATACAAAAAACGAACACACAGATGCACTGGTGTATTTCTATAGAAACACACTTGATAAACACTCACACACACGCACACTCCCATGGAAGAGGTTCTACTTCAAATGGTATCCTGGGATTTGACATTTGTTTGTCGCTTTCAGTTTGGTTTCCTTGAGCACGCACAGCAGACACACACACTCACACACACGCACAAACATACGCAGAATGCACCATGGCAATACCAAGTGTGCAGCACATGATAAAGTTATCTTGGCCCCGCCCCTCCTGTACTCCATCCGCACTAGGCCCCCCTCCTCGTGTTTTAATTCCCCCAATCCTCTTTGAGGGAGTGACGTCTGCTGCTGTCAGAAACAGAGTTAAGCTCAGCCAGTTCTAACTGAGGAGACTGGAGAAAGGTCTCTCTGTCTCAGGAGTTTACAGTAGCCTGTCTCACCCACACCTCTGGTTCATCTGACCTAGCTCTGCAGGTCCCCAGGAGGGCTGACGCCCGCCCAGGCTCCCTCTACACTCTCCCTCCTCCAGGGCTTCGACACCAAGCTGACTAGGAGACAGCAGGGGACTTTCAACAGACGCATCTCCTCATCTTGCTCTAAATCTCCCGAGTCCCCCTAGCCCTTGTTCCCCCACCCCTCTCTCTGTGTCTCTCTCTCTCTTTCTCTGTCTCTCTCTCTCTTTCTCTGTCTGTCTCTCTCTCTCTCTCTCTCTCTCTCTCTCTCTCTCTCTCTCTCTCTCTCTCTCTCTCTCTCTCTCTCTCTGTGGGTCTCTCTCTCTCTGTGGGTCTCTCTCTCTCTCTCTCTCTCTCTCTCTCTCTCTCTCTGTGTCTCTCTGGGTCTCTCTCTCTGTGGGTCTCTGTCTCTCTCTCTCTCTGTTTCTCTGTCTCTCACTGACAGAACTCTGGAAGTGCTTGCAGACAGGGAGGCAGGCAAGGGGACACACCAAAGACGGCCCACAAATTGAGTCATCTGGAGGACCGGCTCAGGTGTAAGGAAACTGTGATGACAGATCAGATCCATCGTTACGACTAGCAACGTGTTGGAGGGCGTGTGTTTGTTGGAACCCTTCTGGACTGCTGTGATCTGCTGGGGGACTGGAAGTAGAGGGGAAGAAGGCACTTCCGGAGGAGATTTGGTTCGTGTGCGAGTGTGACCGTGCGTCTGAGGCAACAGTGACCGTGGAGGCAGGAGCCCTGGATTTTCCCGAGATGGAGGGTCATGGTTATGACCGCTTTGGGGACGGGGAGAGGGACACCTACCAGATTGACTATCGCAGGATTGTGGGAGAAATGGAGCCGGCCCGGCCCCGCCTCTCGCTCCGTGATGGAGAGCACCCCCACCCCCTGTATGGACCCTTCCCTCACTCCAACCCCCATGGGCATGGGCATGAGACGGCAGCACAGAGATACAACGCTACTCGCGTCCAGGCGGGATATGAACCTGAGAGGTCAGTTTTGAAGGAACAAACACACACACACACAGCAGAGAAACCCAGCAATCGACACTCACACAGACACACACACAGACACACACACACACAGACACTCACACAGACACACAGACAAACACACACGCAGACACTCACACAGACACACACACAGACAGACACACACGCAGACACTCACACAGAAAAAGTTCAACCCACACAAACGTGCAGTGTGTCGGTCAGAGCACTCTGGCACTAGAAACTGTTGAGCAAAATCCAGTCATCAAGCTAATCAAGTAGCCTTTGCTTGTGAGTTTGTGTTTATGTCGAATAAGCAGTCCCTTCCTTAGTAAGTCAACTGTTGGACGTCTTTCAGTTTGTTTTTCTTGTGTTTTCACTCTTCGCTGATGTTGGCTGGCATCTTATTATAAAGCCCCTGAGCTCCTACCTAGACACAGTGACGTAACCAAATCTGCTTACCTGGCCTATGGTTGTCACTTCTTCTTACAGAGAAGTTTCCATTCACCTGGCTACGTTTTTGCTGCTCATGTTACTCACAGGTGGTTATAGTGTCACAGACCAACAAGGAGTCTATTTACAAACACTTTCCTCAAGTGCATCTTTAGTGCCAGACTGAAAGTAATTTTGCGAAAGTAACCATAGTGTATTATATTTGCACCAAACATGAACAGTAAAAGAGTAATGTTGGCTGCAGGGTGGTACATGTTGGACTGGGTGTTGTAGTAATGGGGACATGACAATATCAGTTTCATAAGCAGGAGCTTATGTGAGGATACAGAGCGGGATTAACAATGCATCATAGCCATAATCTTTATATTTAAAATTACAAATCCTGGTTGAAAACGACAAGCCCTATGTGTGTGTGTGTGTGTGTGTGTGTGTGTGTATGTATTGACCGCACAGCATGGCAGACTACCTGATCAGTGGGGGGACAGGGTACGTACCGGAGGACGGACTGACAGCGCAACAACTTTTTGCCATCGGTGACGGACTCACATACAAGTAAGGTCCCTGTAAAACCTCATGTTCTGATGTGTTGAGCCATGTGGAGTTTTACAGTGAACATTCACCGTGAAAGCTGTGAGCCATCAGCTTGCTCTTACAGGGAGGATTATTGTGGGAAGGTCAACTTCGTTAGAGTGATGCCCATATGTAATGTGTACCCAGGACCATGTCACATGGTTGGTGTATCTTCTCTCCTGGAAAGGCTTTCAGGGTGGAAAATGTGAGCATGGGTGAATTGGTTTTGCAGACTAGGTTGAGTGGATGCAGGATAAACCGTTGGTTAATGGCAGAGGTCAGGTGTGAGTAGGCAGGGGATGTGAGAAGGAAACCATCCAATCTTTTCTCAGAAAATATTACCACTGCTGATGACTGCTTTGTCTGAAGCCGACCTGTTGACTCTTTCGTTGGGGCAGTTGTTGTTGTTGTTGTTGATTCGGAGTTGATTGTCTCTGTGGTTGTTGTTTTCTTGTTGTTTATTTTCCTGCTGCATCTCTGTCCTCTGCTCTTCCCTCACACAGTGACTTCCTGATCCTTCCTGGGTTCATAGACTTCACATCAGATGAAGTAGTGAGTATCCCTGGTTGTGTTTGAGACATAATAGTTTTTGGGCTGCATGTTATGGTCGCTCTGGACCCCATGCTCAGCCTCTCTGAAGACTATGTCCTTTTTCCCAGCTGACTCATGTGTAAAGAACTGTCCTCCTGGCCAATTTACACTGACAGGACCAGAACCATGACATTTGATTTGGTTCAAGGGGACCCAGGCGTGTGTGTGTGCGTGTGTGTATGCATGTGTGTGTGTGTGTGTGTGTATGCATGTGTGTGTGTGTGTGTGTGTATGCATGCGTGTGTGTATGCATGTGTGTGTGTGTGTGTAAGCATCAACCAGCTTTTTCTTTGAGCATGTTCATACTTGCATTCAGGATGAAATCTTGTCTTCTGAGACTTACATACATAACAGTGTCTGTGTGTGTGTGTGTGTGTGTGTGTGTGTGTGTGTGTCTGATTATCGCATTGTGACTCAGCCCTTTTAAGAAATTTACCATATTCTTGTATATTCCACAACAATTGATGCAATTTCCTAATTACTGGAGTAAGAACTTCTCAACCTACATTTCAATTTGCTCTCTTTTTTTGTTGTACTCTTGTGATCTCTACAGGGATAATTAATTTCCTGCTGAGGTTACAGGGTTCGTACTACCTGCTAAGCAACGCACACCTGGGTCGCCTAATAATTCTCAGAAACAAATGATGCTAAGCTAGCTCATTGCATAAGCAGACTGACTGGTGGCTTGTCACACTCACAACTGAGTGTGGCATAACTGATGACATCAGCAGAACAGGTCCCTTTTTACTAGTATCCACATGCTTTGGAATTACCACAGCAAATGCATGAAGAGGTGTTTGTCTGCTGTATGTTCATAGGCTACAGGATCAAAACAAATCATTTCCCACAGAGGCACTATGTGTTCAATTATGCAGATCAACAACACAGATCTGGGTGTGTTTGTGTATGTCCCAAACGTCATCACCAGGATCTGACCTCGGCCCTGACGAAGAAGATCACCCTGAAGACACCCCTGATCTCCTCCCCCATGGACACTGTCACAGAGTCTTCCATGGCCATTGCTATGGCAGTGAGTGCTGTTTTTCATCAATGTGTCTTTGTCGGTGCCTGTTGTTTAGATGACTGCCTTTTTTATTGTTTGTTGACCCGTTGGTTGTTTTTCAGCTCATGGGCGGGATTGGAATCATCCATCATAACTGTACCGCTGAGTTCCAGGCTAACGAGGTCCGCAGGGTCAAGGTGAGGGAGGTTTATTCAGCTTCTTTGTAGTCGAAATGAGCAGCTGTGTTTCTACACGGTTTGACCTGGGTTTTAATTTTGTCGTCAGAAATTCGAGCAGGGCTTCATCACAGATCCGGTGGTGATGAGTCCTCGTCACACGGTGGGGGACGTGTTCGAGGCCAAGGTACGGCACGGCTTTTCCGGTATCCCCGTTACTGAGACAGGGAAGATGGGCAGCAAGCTGGTGGGTATCATCACATCGAGAGACATCGACTTCTTGTCCGAGAAGGACCACGATAAACCTCTGGAGGAGGTGAGTTCAGGCCTGTGTGAGTACGTGAGTTTGGTCAAAATGTAGTCACTAAATATCCCTGATGATGTGAACCATGTTTGTGATTGAACTATTTTGTTCCAGGCAATGACCAAGAGGGAAGATTTAGTGGTTGCACCGGCTGGTGTTACATTGAAAGAGGCTAATGATATCCTGCAGCGCAGTAAGAAAGGTAGCTGGCACCCAGGTCACAACTCCACTGTCATATCCTCCAGGTCAGGTGATGAAGATTTGGTTCCTGAGCCTGCTGTGTGTGTGTGATTGACAGGTAAGCTGCCCATCGTAAACGACAGCGATGAGCTGGTGGCCATCATCGCCAGGACAGACCTGAAGAAGAACAGAGACTACCCCCTGGCCTCCAAAGACTCACGCAAACAGCTGCTGTGTGGTGCGGCCATCGGCACCAGAGAGGACGACAAATACCGCCTGGAACTGCTCATGCAAGCCGGGGTAGACGTGATTGTTCTGGTGGGTCTGGTTCTCATAAACCCGAGGTTAGGTTGTGGTTGACATGCAATTGATTGACATGCAGAAGAGCCCCTTACAGTAGATCCTCATGATGGTCTTCCAAGATGAAGGGGTCGGTGTTTAGCTTCAGCAGGATGACCAGCTGTGCACTGTGCTTCTCTCAGGACTCGTCACAAGGGAACTCGGTCTATCAGATCAACCTGATCAACTACATCAAACAGAAGTACCCTGAGCTGCAGGTGGTGGGAGGAAACGGTCAGTCTCCCCCCAAGCCCCGCCCCCTCCTCCCCCCTCGTCTCAACCCCCCAATCCCCTTCTCTTCTGCTTGTCCTGCGTGTTACTGTGGTTGCCCACCCTGTCTCTCCTCTGTCTGTCTGTTCTTTGTGCAGTGGTGACGGCCGCCCAGGCCAAGAACCTGATCGATGCTGGCGTAGACGCCCTAAGAGTGGGCATGGGCTGTGGCTCCATCTGCATCACCCAGGAAGGTATGACACGAGGAGGAGGGGTGAGGAAAGAGAGTCAAAGAGGTGAAGCGGGGTACGGAGACGTGGCATGTATGACGCCGAGCCGGGCCGGGGGGGACTGATGGTGTCGTGTTCCTTGTCGTCCCGACACAGTGATGGCCTGCGGGCGCCCCCAGGGCACGTCGGTGTACAAGGTGGCCGAGTACGCTCGCCGTTTTGGTGTGCCCGTCATCGCGGACGGAGGAATTCAGACTGTTGGGCACGTGGTGAAAGCTTTGGCCCTCGGAGCATCTACAGGTGTGTGTTTTTGCTTCCGCATGCATGTGTGTGTGAGAGATCGAGAGAGTGACGGAGTAAGCGGGAGTGTACGGATGAAAGAGGCGAAGCTGTGATCTGGCCTCCTTCCGCCTCGCACTTCCTTTTTCTACCCTCCTCCAGTGATGATGGGGTCATTGCTGGCGGCAACCACCGAGGCTCCTGGGGAATATTTCTTTTCGGACGGCGTGCGTCTGAAGAAGTACCGTGGCATGGGCTCCTTGGATGCCATGGAGAAGAACAGCAACAGCCAGAAGCGTTACTTCAGGTAGACATGGAGAGGGGTGTGGTGGGGTAGGGATAGGAGGTTGAGAGGTGGAGGAAGGGAGGGGTGGAGAGGAAGATTCTGTGTAGAAACACCTAGGCATGCAGTTGTACACCTAAAGTATGATATGCTTGGGTAGGGTGCGTGAGCAGTTTTTCTCTGCCTGTGTTGTGTGTGATTAGTGAGGGGGACAAGGTGAAGGTCGCGCAGGGTGTGTCGGGCTCGGTCCAGGACAAAGGCTCCATCCACAAGTTTGCCCCATACCTCATCGCTGGAATTCAACATGGCTGTCAGGACATAGGAGCCAAGAGCCTGTCCATACTGCGGTAAGACTGTGTGTGTGGGTGTTTATGTCTGGGTGTCAGTATGAGTGACAGAGTTGCACTGATGTGTGCGCTCCTCTCCCAGGTCTATGATGTACTCCGGGGAGCTGAAGTTCGAGAAGAGGACCATGTCTGCCCAGGTGGAGGGAGGAGTCCACGGGCTCCACTCGTAAGTCGGACTGATGCTCTGGCGTCCCTTCGCCGTCCTGTGCTCTGTGTGATCAGCGATCCACCCTGTGGCCTGTGTCTCTCCTTGTCTGTGTCCTGTCATCCGCTTGGCATGTCTGGTGCTTGTTGTTTCCATGAGGACGGGGTCTCTGTTGGTAGAAGCGGCACCTCAGACGGTTGCCTCTTTGTGTGACGTCAAGTAATCAAGTATAATGACTGTTGATGGTGTCTTCTATAATGCTATTGCAGTTTGTGCACTTTGAGTGCCCATGATCCCCCTGCGTGTTCTGTACAAGTCTTCATCTATAAATTAAACATCAACATGTGTTGTCTTCTCTCTTCTCCATATAATGCACACTTAGATATTCATTTTTGCCATGTAAGTACACCATGTACTCCTATCTGCTTCCTTCCGCTACAGCCCATTTGATATTTACAGTTGTCATAACCAGATACTATGATCTGATGTATACGTGTTGTCCCGCAGTTACGAGAAGCGACTATACTGAGGCAGGAAGTAAGGCCAGCGTGCGGGGGGGCCCTAATGTGCCGGCTCCCACAGCAATGAAGAATAATGGACACCTCTGACCAAACTACAACCACCTGATGGTTCAACCAACTGCTCTCTCTTCTATCTTTGGTGTTTTATAGTATTACACGTGCACACACACACACACACATATGCACACACACACATGCACACACACACAGTGCTCTATGAGAGATTGTTCCTGTGTGTGGCTGCCTGTACTGGCACATTGCAGAGAGCCGGTCATGTACAGCAAGAGGGACTGTCTGTGTAAATGGAGAAACTGTTCAGTCTGTACCATGAACGTGGGAGTTGTATGAGCCAGATGAACAGCTGTTCTTAAACAGCCTCTGCTCGTTTAGTTTTGGTCAACCCCCCCCCCCCCCCCCTCCTCCCCACCCCCCTTCTCCAAGCCCCAATCCCCAGAGTTCAATGAGAACCTCAGCCCTGTACACTTGTGGGACAGTGAAGCCGTGCTTTGTCGCTGTCCACTAGGACAGCTGTGCACAACTCTGGATAGCCTTGCACTGTGAGCTAGGTCTCCACTGTGCCTAGAGGTAGTCTTGTTTATGAAGGTATAGCAGAGATCTCTACAAGAGACAATAGAGCTTAGGAGATCAAAGATAGGCATTAGCCTTAAAATCAGGGATATGTTAAACCAGAGCGCCTTACAACAGAAAGGTAGTCTAAATACAATTAGTCAACGTCTGTTATTTTATTCTTCATTCTTATGGCAGTGTTGGGAATAAGTGGCAGAATGTGGTTAGTTGACCTATTAGTTTATCCTGAAATTGTATACTGTAACGTATCATTTGTGGATGTTAGGAACATGTTGTGTGCATTAAACTCACTAACGTTTAAGGAATAGGAAATGAAAAAATAAACATTTATGATATAATTATTTGTTTGTTCCTTTTTTCTTTGTTGGCTACATTGCATATCATTTAAAGCCAACTTTACTCTCAGGCTTTTAAATCTTAAATACAACATCCTTGTAAAGAGGATGAATAGGTCTGTTAAACTAGTACTTCCATGCTGTGTGTTTTGATAAAGCTTCCATGTTAGTGGGACCTTTATATTTTCAACAGAAAATCTCAAAAATAAATAAAAGTGATATGAAGCTAAAAACGGGATTATGATATTTCTATAATGATCAGGGAGTGACACCTTTAGCACCGTCAAAGAACATTAGAAAGCAGCCTAAACTAGATTCTAAGCGATTACAAAGCACTGCTGAACAGCAACAAACCACTCTCAAAGCATTACGTTACAAGAATAATTGAGTTTGTTGGAAATGTAGGCTTTTGAGTAAAAACATTCACAAAGCAGGCAAATTCACCTTTGACCTCTGAGTTTGTACTGTAAGTGCAGAGTTTTATTTATTTATTTGAGTTATGAATGTACAGAACTGTTAAATAAAAACAGTGGTTTTACACTTAAACATCCTATATTTATTCTTACCGAAATATCCATTATGTCCCCTTTTGTATAGCATTTATGAGACCATTTTAAATCTTAGTGTAGCATATTATTTACAGAGCATTTTGTATGGCATCTAACAGGCACAGCAGCAGTATGCATGTTTTACTAAAGCAATTAGAAAATAACCTGATTTGTTTTAGCAACAACACAAATGATCAAATCTGCACATCATAACAGCGGTATATATAGCACTGGATGCATCCCGTATTGTAAAGATAGGACTTGCAGAAATTTGGCAGTTCAATCCAGTACACTATTTCCATGGCATAATGCCTATGTTTCTCCAGTAGATGGCACTACAGCATCACTTGTATTACAGAAAGCAGTCTGTGCAGCTTTAACTGACTGCAGAGAGGGTGGGAACAGGCCCCCCACGCCTTGCTCCTCGGCTGTGTGTCATCTGGCTGCAGGCTTGAAGAAAAGGCCCCAAAGGATCTTGGGGGTATTGCATTTCTGTTTTGGCACCCAACTCGTACCGGTAATTTTATTCTATAAAATCTATTCAATAAAATTCTATATATTCAAGTCAAAATATCCCAAAACATCCACCAGATAAAACCCTGGCATTATTGCAAGTGTTTCATTTGTTGTAATTTTATGTTATTAGGTTGTAAGCTTTTGTTTGCTTCACTAATGTTACATTTACATTTAGTCATTTAGCAGACGCTCTTATCCAGAGCGACTTACAGTAAGTACAGGGACATTCCCCCGAGGCAAGTAGGGTGAAGTGCCTTGCCCAAGGACACAACGTCAGTTGGCATGACCGGGAATCGAACTGGCCACCTTCGGATTACTAGCCAGATTCCCTCACCGCTCAGCCACCTGACTCCCCCCTCTAATGTTGTTGTGTTGTGCACGGCAGGGCCACCTTGGTATTATCTCAAGTCCCCTCACTTGAATGTGCTTGCTGGGAACACAACTCAGTGGGAGTTTGAGTGTGTCAGTATAGAATCTATAGACATAAAATGGTGCTAATGGCTCTAATGTATAATTCTCTAAAAGGGTTTGTAACTGTTTCAGTTACAAACCCAGCATTTCATTTTGCAGACTCACAATCGATCTCGGTTGTTTTTGGAAATAGCTAGCACTACTATAACATGATTCGGCTTGTCTCAAGTTTCACTGAGGCATTCCATCTACCGCATTAATAAATATTTATGAGAAAATCCTCAACTTTTCACCAGAAAGATTTATATATATAAAGAGTGAAATTGGCTAATTTCGTTACCATTAAAATCTAACTTCCTATAGGTCAATAGTATCACTACACACGCTCAGAGAGTCTATCTGTCGACACACGTTGATGAACTCTGCCTGGACAGCCAGATCTTGCTCCAGCTGCCTGCTCTCGCTCAGGTGCTCGGTCCCCTCGAGTCTGCCCTCCCCCCGGCTGTACTGGGAGGCCGAGCTCAGGGTCCGGTAGCGTCTGTGGTGCGGCATGTGGGGGATGGCCCGTGGCAGGCTGCTCTGGGGGAGGTGCTGCCCCCTGGTGGCTCGGGGGCAGAAACGACTCTTCACTTTATCAATGGGACTAGAACACAGTCCCTGGGATGAACTGCTCAGAGAAGCCTGGCCCACAGAGCTGGCATTACTTCCCTTCCATCCACAGGGCTCAGGGGATCCTGGAGTTCTGTTGTGGTCTGGCTGAGGGAGCCGCGACTGGGACATGGAGTCATCCTGGTCCACGTCTCCACAGGAGGAGGTGCGGTAGAGGGGACTACTGGCCGAGTGGCTGCCTGGGTATGAGTCTCCCTGGCTGGGGGAGGTTAGGGAGAGGCTGGAGGAGGCATGGAACAGTCTAGGAGGGCTGAAAAGACTGTGGGGGAAGAGAGTTTCACTGAACAGGGCTTGGTCTATGCTGCGGGACAGGTTTATGGGAGAAGGGGGACGCAGGTCCACAGTAGAGTCACTGTAAAGAGTGACATTGTCCAGGGAGAAGTGCGAATCAACCCCATCTCTGGGTCTTCCTGGGGGGCTGGGAGGGTTGGGGAGGAGTGGGGGTATGGAGCTCCTGGTGTGGCTGGGATTGGAGGGCAAGCCTGGCCCATTCTGAGGGGGGTCCACCAGCGAGTAGAGAGGCAGGTCTTCTGACGGGCTCTTAGTGATGACTTCACAGACCACCAGCTTGGCCTGCTGGGACAGGGCCCAAGGGTAGTGTGGAGGGAGGTTGGGGGACTTGTTCTCCGCCTGAGGAGAGAGATTGGGCCCTGTGGAGGGGGAGACACAGGGCAGTCGAGACCAGGATCCCGGTCGAGGGTTCGATCTAGTCCTGGAGGAAGAGCTAGTGTGACATAAAAGAGGCTGTGCCCCAATGAGCGACAGGGACAGACACACCCCCACCTCGCAGAGTCTGCAGCCCATCTGGTATCCCCACCAGGGCCAGGGCTGGAACCCCGCCCCCGCACTGACCCCACCCAGTCCCAGGGCATGCAGTATCCCATACAGCTGCAGCCCTCCGCACCCCATCAAACAGAGGGCGGCCCCCACCCCCGCCCCCGCCGCCTTACCCCACTCCCCCACCTCCGCGAATGGACACCTGGCGGGTGGGCCAATGTCGGGAGACCCCCCTTCCTCGCCGGTGTCCCTCAGCTGGTAGATGTGCGTGTTGTCGGCCCGTACGTGGCAGTAGAAGAGGAGGTAGGAGCAGGAGAGGAGGAGGCACAGGGACACAAACAGGCCCTGGGGGAGCAGGAGCAGGACAGGGAGGCTGGGGAGGAGCTGCAGGAGGCCCACACAGCCCAGGGAGGCGCCGAAGTGAAGCAGGGAGAGGCCGAGCAACAGACAGGGCCGAGGCGGGGTCGACAGAGTGACAGACAGGGAGAAACGGAGGGAGAGGCGCATGCGCGAACGCTGAGAAAGGAGGATGAAGGAGAGAGAGAAGGCGGCGGTGAGGCAGGCTAGCGGGAGCTCAGACAGAAGAAGAGAGCCCAGGAGAGGAAGGCGGTCCTGGTGACTGTAGGCATCATAGAGGAGAGAAAAAGCTCGGACTCCCCCAGTGGCCAGGAGGAGCAGGTGCAAGACGGTGAAATAGGGGCTGCCGGCGGGGCAACGCAGGGGCAAGCCTAATAAGCAGAGGACAGAGATCAGACCAAACCCAGCGAACACAGAACCCAAGCCATAGACGTGAGCCTCCCAGGCCAGTCCCCATGTGGCCATGGCAGAGTTCCAATCAGAATACAGAGGCACAAAGAGAGGAGGGATCAAAACCAGAGAAGGACGTAGGGATTGCTTGGAGGTGATGTCGTCTGGGTCCACTGGGCTCAGGGGTTGGTCAGACGTGTTGCTGGGTAGGGTTAGGGAGCTCACGTTCCAGTCAGGCGAAACAGATGTCTCATTGGTTTCTGGGTCCCACCACTCCTCATTTGAAGACCTACCTGTGAAACCAAGACAAAGATGGTGGAAATGTGTGTGAGATCCTGACCTTAGCAGAGAACAGAAGACCCTTGTGAATGAGTGAGTGTTTCAGTGTGAATACTTCCAATAACAGCTCAGCCACTGAACATTCAGCCCTGGTAACATATCCTGATCTCTGAACGTGTGTTTATCTCCACAGGTCCATCCAACCAACTCTGCTTTCCGCCAGTGTTTATCTTAAGTATCTTACATTTTCATGAACTGGGCAATCAGCATGCTCTGATAGATTGTTGGATTGTTAGATACATGATCGGCATGGCAACTAATTGCCATCAGTAATGTGGTTGATTGATTCATGGTTCCTCCAGTTGGCTCTGATTGGATGGCCCTTAGCCCACTATCCGTCTGGAAAATAAAGCTTTCACACACTTACACAAGGTACAGAGGATGGATTGGTGGAGTGTCCTAAAACTATTACCATGTATGCATGCCATTGAATATGAAGGCAAGAGAGAGGAAGAAAGAGACACTGAAGTGTATGACATGAGTTTATCCATTATAGAATAACTGGCTTGGAACTGGGAATCTCTAACTGGGTCAAACAGAGAGAGAGAGAGAGAGAGAGAGAGAGAGAGAGAGAGAGAGAGAGAGAGAGAGAGAGAGAGAGAGAGAGAGAGTGGGTCAAACAGAGAGAGAGAGAGAGAGAGAGAGAGAGAGAGTGTAGAGGGACAGAGAGAGAGGGGGGGAGGGGGAGTGTATGGATAGATTAGGTTGTATTGACCTTTTTGCTGCACTGAACTATTTTTCATTCTACATTATTTCTAACATGACATGATGTTTTGCATGTGTGCTAACGTATTTCATTGTAGCACATCATCCTTGCGTAACAGATGTATACAAATACCCATAGCAGACCCCATACCTAAGTCTCGTGTGACACTATTGAGTCTGTGTGTGTATAAGCATTTGTGTGCCTGTCTATCTGGTTGGTGAAGTGGGGGAAGGGGGGTATGACAGACAGACAGACAGACTGTCTGACTGTCAGAGGTGGGAGATCGTCTAACCTAGTTCTGTCATGTAGTCCACCCCCTCAGACCTCTTCAACTCTGCGTGACTCTGAACGTACCTCTCATCCTGCTTCCAGAATCACTGGCCTCCTGTCTGTCATGTCAGGCCTTCATATTGTGCAAGATTGTGGCAGACCCCTCCCACCCTGGCCACTCCCTGTTCCAGCTACTCCCCTCCGGCAGAAGGCTGCGGTCCGTCAGGACCAAAACCTCACGCCATAAGAACAGTTTCTTTCCATCTGCTACTGGCCTCTTCAACAAGGCCAAGGACTCCCATTGACATTCATTCATTATTTAACCCAGTATCTGATTGCACTATTGTACTATGTTGACCACTCATGCTGCTCATTCCTATTCTTATTTTTATATATATTTTATTTTATATTTAAATTGTTTTATTCTTAGATTGTATAGTTCTTAGGAATAGTTAAACTTCTGTACCTTTACTTAATTTAAGATTCGTATATGTTTAGTGTTTGAACCTCCCTGCCACAGTAAATTCCGTGTTTGTATAACATACATGGCGAATAAACCGAATTCTGATTCTGATATGTGTGTTTTTATGCACGGTCTGACAGGACATCTGAGAGGACCGCAGTATACTACATGGTACAAGAACTGTAACTGCTTCCTGTTATGTAGGGCACAGGAGGAGCTGTGAGGAAGAGATGGGGAGATCGAAAAAAGAGATGAAGAGAAAAGGGAAAGGGAAAGTGAAAAAGGGGATAGAGAGAGGAGATCCTGGTAACTGTATTGCAAACTGCTCTATGAATGTAAAACAGTTGTACTTGCCAGCAAAATACATATCACACACACTGCAGTACAAAACAGCACAATAGCTCTGTGTTGTTTACTGCTATTTTCCAGAAACCAACTTCAAACAGAAACCAGACAAGCTCTGCAGTTTCCATAAAAAGCCTCATAGAATCATCGTCCATCATTTAAAGATATGGAGGCGGGGGAAAAGAGGTTGTTAAACTGGGCCAGTGCTTCCACAGATGGGGGAGGGGGGTGGTGGTGGAGAGTACCATACCTTTTTCTTTCCCTGTGCTGATACTGCCCGTGTTTGAAAAGTCCTTCGTAAAGTTCATGAATCCCTTTCCAGTGTCCTCTACCGTGGGTGCTGCGGCCCACGGCTCCTCTGTTAGGCTGTCTGGTTGGTCAACAGGTGGTTTAGCCCTGTCTGTCGTTGGAGGGGTAAGGATGAGGGGCTTGGAGGGAGCAGGGGTGGGCGGGCCTTCCCTTGACTCTCCAGTTGATGGTAAAAGGGAGGAGTTTGGGTTTGGGGTCCTCCCTGTCTGGACCAGGCTGGAAGGAAGGAGTGATGAAGAACTACCGGTGACCTCTCTCTGCATGACTGGGAGAGTCCAAGAGTTTTGTCCTAATATGCCCGTGGTATTGCTCTTAGTTGTCCCATGTCTGGGTGCTTGAGTAAAGTGGGGTTCCCTGTCCCTGGATAAAGTCCCTGGTGGAGGATGGGAATCTGTCTGTGAGGTCATACCTTCGTCTGTGGAACCGGAAACTTGTGGTGGTCTTCCACCAGGAAAGGAGCTAGTTGGCCACTCTGAGATATCTGCCATATCAGCATATTCACCAATAATTCCTCTGAACTCATCTGTGGCATCCTTCCAGATAAAATCCTCTGAGGTTGGTGTCAACCAACCCATAGGCACTGGCAGAGAGTCCACCATTTTGGTTCTCACTGGGAGAACTACAGAAGCCTGCGTGGTCCACACTGGGGGGTTTAACATTCCGGCAAGATTGTCTTCCTCTGCATCAGTGATTTGCAGTGGTGTGTCTGTGGCACCCTCTCTAGTGAGGGCCAGAGCAGGGTGGGCGAGGGAGAGCAGAAGAGACCATATCCACAGGGCAGTCATGGTGGAGGAGCTGGACACAACACTGAACAGTTACATGTTGTGTGTGGATGTCATTTTCCTATTACATGGTGGCCTCAGGTCCTGAACATGTCTGGTTCAGCTCATCTGGGAGGGGGGAGGGGGGGGGGGGAAACTGAGATCAGGAATTTGTCCACTTTATCCCCAGCCATGCTACAATGTTCCAATACTTCTCAAATATACAACTACATACATGTTTTGGCTTGCAAAACACACACACAGCAGGCTAGAATTCAGCAATGCATGGTAAATAATTCATTTCTACCATCTTCTGTCCTCTCTCTTACTTCTCTCTTACACTCTTTTTTTCTGGTCTGTTTGATAGTTCCTCCTGTCTCATAAATCCCCCCACATTGCCGCAGTCTGCTGTCTCTCTCTCACATGCCGCTGTGCACATTGCTGCTGTTATTCTCGGTCGTGCTGCGTTCTCTTGTACTCACTGTGGAAAGCGTTGCTCCCTCTCCATCGTCCGACGTCAGGCACATGGGACAAACTCCCACCAGTCACCAAGTCCAGCACTGCCGCTGCAAAGACCCAGCCGCCCCTTTGAGCCTCGATCCAACCTCCTCCTCTTTTCAACAGCAGAGTAACAGTCCTACTGAGTATCTCCCACCTCTCTGTCTCTCTCTCTCTCTCTCTCTCTCTCTCTCTCTCTCTCTCTCTCTCTCTCCTGCTCCGTCTCTCTTTCTCCTTACACCTCACTGAGCAAATTATTCATCAGAAAGGGGAGAGGGCTGGTGTTATGGGATGGTTCAAAAAAATGGATTGTGCACGCACGCACGCAGCCATCCACACACAAACGGACACAGTGGAGAACACTAGCCGATGTCACCGAGAACAAATGAGCCTCATTGGCTAGTGGGTGGTACACAACGCTGAGCTAAGATCAGATCAATAAATAGTATTTGAAGGGGGAGGGGGGGGGGGTCCTTTAAAGGTTGTACAAACCAAGACACAGTGCTAGAAGCACTATACTGTAATAATATACATTATGAAATAGTATAGAGAGGAATTGCCTAAATCTCAGCATGTAACATACAGAAACATAGCAATATAGTACTTTTAGGCTATAGAGCTTTATATTTCTGTGCTTCAGTTTATTTTGGAGCTTATTTGGTATAAACCTTTGCCACACTGGACAGTGTGTAGTTAGTGTGTATTAAAAGACAGAGTGTGTGTTTCAGCTCTTGTTAACATGATATTCTAATGAGTGAGGCAATGTCGCCGATTGCCATTCACATGACTCTCTATCCCTTTCGGTGATGGGTCATCACTGATGGCCTGCTACAGCAACATCTTCAGAAATCTGTCCTCTTTCATAGTGTTCTGTGCTATCACCCCCCCCCCCCCCCCCCCCCACACACACACACACACACACACACACTCCTCCTCAGTCCTAATCTTCTCCACATCTCCTCACATCTATGCTCAACCTGCTGTCACCACTACCACCACCACTCTGCCCCCTCCCATGTTGTCAAGACTGATGGCTGTTCATTTCCCAGTGGGGGAAGTCCAGACCCATGTCCTAATTCAATTCCTTATTGGCTGCCTCTAAAATAGATGCTGTTCCACATTTCGTTTAAAGGCTGCGCAGAGTAAAGTATGAGGCATTAAAACTGATTGGTTACATATTTTCCATTCAAATGTGCCTGTGCATTATCAATGAAAAGGATGAGGAACCAATCATTATACTTGACTTCAATAAAGTGCAGTGTGAACTCGGCGGCAACGAAAAGATTGGTTTATTGTTTAAACTTAAATTTCTCCATAATTTCTGAGAGAAGAGAACTCCAGTCTGGCTCTGGTTGAACCCTGGCTGTCTGATGACAGCACAGGAAGGCATCAACCCAGCGGAACTGAAGAGTCCAGAGAGGAACAATACCTGGTCAAACAAATGAGCTCAGCTCTGTGCATGGCCAACCACCCCCACATCTCACTGGCTACCCACACACACACACACACACACACACACACACACACACACACACACACACACACACACACACACACACACACACACACACACACACACACACACACACACACACACACACACACACACACACACACACACACACACACACACACACACACACACACACACACACACACACACACACACACACACACGGTAGCCTAGCTGGCCTCTGTTTTTACAAGTCACCCCCATGCCCATAACATAAAGTACATGTTACGAAATGTGTTTGTGCTCGTTTCCAGTGCTCGTTTCCAGGCTATTCATAGTTGCATGACGAACAACCAACAGAGAAGAGCACATAGTCTTTCCCTGTTCTAGGGAAAGACTGATAAATTATACGACCACATGCTCGTATAATTTATTTTGCGTCGTAAAATCGAAAAGCGCAACATTAGAATGTGAAAAGGGCCAAGCTCAACTCAGTGATCAGTTATTAACAAGATAGTTAAAGGTAGGTAGCCATTATATTATTGATAATAATATAATTCTCTAGCTCTATATGTATAGAGAGCAGCACGTCGCTTATTTTGAGTGATAAAGCATTGTAGGCTACATTGCATAACGCAAGGGCGGGCCAAAGTTGTTTGATGCCTGGTGTTCATGGGGGAAGTTCGACCTAACTAAGTAACTATAACCAATAGTGTAACTCGCTTTCCATGTCAATATGCACGTAGATTTTAGCATACCGATTACATTCGTACTTAATTGTCACTTTTAATCGTGATTGATTTCAGAATAGTAAGTCTTAACTCGAACATTGTGACTAGTAGCCTACTACTATCAGCGTTGTGGCAAGTACATTTACATTTTACATTTATTCATTTAGCAGACGCTTTTTATCCAAAGCGACTTCCAAGAGAGAGCTTTACAAAGTGCATAGGTCACTGATCATAACAACAAGATAGCCAAAAAACATGGCGAGTAGCCAAAACACGAAGCACACATTGTGAACAACCAAAGTAAGTGCCAAAGGGAAGAACCATAAGAGCATGTAGTTAAACAAGTTACAATTAAACAACATGAACCGCTATAAGTGCAAGTGTACCTGTGGAAAAAAGCAAGCAACAGTAATAAAAACAATATATCACAGCGAGAACAAAAATGTAAATCAGTTACCACTAACCACAAGAGCAACAAGTCTCTAAGCAAGAGTCATTGTGATCCTTGAGGAAACTAACATCGGGTCAAGCGAACCATTCCTAAGTACCGTTGTACTCCCGGAACAAGTGCGTCTTGAGCCTTTTCTTAGTAGTGATCTGGAATAGTTAGGTTTATTTAGGTTTAGGATCAATTGTGGTTGTTGCTGTAGTTTTCCCTTGCATTTTTTATTTTCGACAAAATCAAGAGTAGGCTGCTTGACAAGTTGATTTGTTTTGATATACCTACTGTAACCTCATCAAACATTTCAATGGCGTTTAGCCTACTAATTATGGCGCGGGTAATTGAGCTACCATGCAATTAAATCTTTCAAAGTTCCATGCTTAGATTTAAACGTAGATAAGAGCGTCTGCTAAATGACTGAATGTTAAACATTTTCTGCTTTCTTCCATTTTATTCATGAGAGCATAGTTTTCCCAGCGTCTTTGAACCCACCCTTTCCAACTGGCTCCCTGACCTCCGGTGAAGGACGTCTAGCTGTCACCATGCTACCCCGGGTCATCAGTAGTGGGGTCACAGTTCACCGCATCAGCAAGAACATCACCTTCTACCTAAACGAGACGGCTGCCCTTGAACCTACCGGAATTCCAGCCCCTGTCAAAGCTAAACCTCTCCTTCTGATGCTGCCGTGGTTGGGGTCTCAACCCCATGCTGTGGCCAAGTACTGTGACATCTACTTCCGCACTGGCTTTGATGTGCTGGTTGTGGAGAGTGAGGTGAGCAGGCATTGTGACTCATTTTGGGCAAGTTACTCAGGAAGGATAATAATTTACTTTTTACTCACTACTTAAAAGTATTACAATTGCTGTACATATTAATTGGTATCAAAAGCACTCAGTCGCAATATTATGTTACTTTAGCAACTTGCTTTCAAAAAGCAAGTTGAAAAAAAAAAAAAAAAGTGACGCAACCTGTTTAGACAGCTCATTTTAGAACTTAATCCACTTCACTAGAACAATAATTTACTTTATATGAGGTCAACAATCACCTTAACTGCAAACACTGCAGCCTCTCAACTCTTGCAAAACACCACATTTAGGCTTGAATTGTTGTGTCAAGATTCTTGTTTGGTTATTTCTGATCGGACATATCAAGCAAAGTCCTAATCTTCAGAAGGGAAACAATGATTGTATCTCATTAGCAGAAACTTCACAAACCTTTAGACAGTTTGTTCCTTCTAGTGAGCACCAATCTCCTAAGATTCTCCACAGGTGCGCTAAATGGGGTCAGTGATGTACTTCATGTAAAGAAGTTATAGATCTGGTTCAGTGTCTCAACCTCGTACACCCCCACAGTGGCTACCAATCTGCCATGCATTCCATCTTAATCTGAATTTCAATCTGAAATGTGCCTGCCTCTGATTCTTATATTTGGCTTTGTTGCGCTCCAAAGTTAAACTTCTGATCCAGTGAACCATTACACCCAGAAAACATGTATTAGCTGTCCAGATGAGCCGAGGTGAAAGTTTACCTCTCCGAGTGTACTTCCAATTAGATCCCATCACCGCATATTCTCTCGTGGTAGCAAGCAAACGTCTTTCTTTGAGGCAGCTTGACATAGCTCTTTGTCAGTTTTTCTTCTCCTCGACAACACCCCAATGACAAGCTTCTTCAGACCTTGTCCACTTATCGTCTCTCTCCACCGCTGTGTACTGCTCTGAAATCCAGTCTGTTGTTTTTCTGATCTCTTCATCCAAACAAGTTCATCCATGCCATCACTGAGTTTCCCAATATCTCTCTGTACCTTAACTCCTTGCCTTCAGGTGAGTCTGTTCCTGTGGCCTCGATGGGGGCTGGACTATGGAGCACGGGTGCTAGACGTGCTTCAAAGTGAGCAGTTTGTTTCACGCCCCCTGCTCGTGCATGCCTTTTCCATAGGCGCTTACACATTTACCCAGCTGCTGGTGCACGTGTCCCAGGACACGCTAAAGTATCAGGAACTCACCCAGAGGATTAGGGGCCACATCTACGACAGCCTGGTGATGGGCTCTCTGGAGAGGATGGCGATTGGTGAGTTTGTCTGGACAGCAGGCCTTAATGTGTAGACATTCAAGGCGAAGGTGGTTTAGAGTTATGTCTATAACTGTAGTGCTTTGGTTTCAACTAATTACTGAATTTCAAACCTCTGAAGTGTTTGTTCCAACATTTGTACTCCTTATCTCAGGCCTAGGTAAGAACATATTCCCTCGCTTCGAGTACCTAGTGAAACACGGCAGTATGCTTTACTTTTGGGCCTTCAAACAGCACACGGTAGCATACTTCAACAAAAGCATTGACGTATTCTGGAACAATCCGGTCACCGCGCCAGCCCTGTTCTACTTCTGTGAGAACGATGTGCTGTGCGACCCGCGGGGAATGGAAGAGATCAGTGCCTTCTGGAGGAAACGAGGAATGAGTGTCACAGAGAAGAAATGGGAGGATTCGACACATGCAGGCCACCTTCGGCGACACCCCGAGGAGTACTTGTCCACCCTGGAGAAATTCCTCCAGTTTCTTAGTTTGGCTCCACTGAGGGCCAAGATGTAACAGAAGGGCACAGGACTCCTAAGGAACCTCTTTTGAGCGACAAAGTGTTACAGTGGACCTCCAAATATAAACCTAAAGTTTGACCTGGAAAACATCTGCAATACTGACTGTTTTGTAAATGACGTCACGTTTGCCTTACATGTTTCATACATAATTAAAATGTAACGTAATTAAAAAGAACCTATGCTAGAGCATGAATGTACAAAAGCAATGGCAATTTGTTCATAAGAATAAGTAATTGCTTTTATGATATGCATAAATGAACGTATTAAGAGTTTAACAAGTATTTTTGACAGTTTCAATTGTGATATGACAAATGAAGGTAAAAAAGCAACTGAGAATTTTCAAGTCTATCACAGGCACAAACATGAACATTGCACTATAATTACAGGAATGTGTGTTTGTGAGTCACCGATATCATTGACTGCATTACAGGCACTGTGCACTAATATGTGCACAGTGCCTATAATTGCATATGTTTACACTTTATTACAGAGTTCAGTCTTCTATTTACAAGTATTAAAAACCGTAAAGTATAAAATCTTATAGTATTTCAATGACAAGACAGAAGTAGACCATAATGGTGCACAGTTTGCAACCATGTTTCAAGTGAGGCTATATGGAAGCAAATCAGTGAAATAACTTCATATTTCAAATTTAAAGACATTAATTCAAAACCATCAAATTCGGTGGTGTTTAAATTTCAATATTAAGTACTCAATGCCTTTTAAAATTCAAAACATGTCACTGATTTGCTTCCAGAAAACTGACTTCAAATTACTTTTGTTTGTGTTTTTATGCAAAGGTTCAATGTTATGTAGGTTTGTTTGAATGGTACCCAAGTAAAGGAATTTTTATGGCAGTAGTATGACAATGGGTTAGTGAATCACACAACAATAACTATACTTAAACTAAATTATTTCACTTAATTTTTTCAGTAAACAAGTTGCCAGAAAAAGACCAACATGTAAATCACTACAGATGCAGTGCAGAGCCAATTAAACAAAACATCTGTACTACAACATTGTTGTGATGTGTGTTCAGGAGGGCACTAGTGTGGACATGTGTGTGTGTGTTGGGGGGGAGGTACTACTGTGCCTCAGTGGGGGGCCTGTTCCTCTTTTCCTGCCAGTCCTTCTCCCTCAGGCTCAACTCTCCCTCGCTGAAAGCTGCAGGCCCCCAGTTTGTCATTTTCTGCGATCCTTTGGAACCTGAGGATGGACAAAAGAAGTTAAAGAAGAGAGAGGGGGACAAAGGGTCAAAGTCTAGAGCAGGGAACAGCTTAGTCACTCCCCCTTGATTGTGAAATGGCGAGGGGGTCAAGAAGGGGGAACGGTCTATTGACAGGTGGTACCTGGTTGAATGAGGCGGACCAGGCCCTCGTGGTGGGCCACTTTGTGCTTCCATGTCCTGGTGTTATTAGCTGCATCCTCCAGTTTCTTCATCACTTCCTGTGTCAAACCAACCAACCGCACAGACAGGAAGAGCAGACAGAAACAGAGAGAATACACAGTCCATTGAATAGATCCGTTAAGGTAATTAAGGTAATTAATTATTATTATTAAGTATTTAGTTAACCACCTTCCATTGGATTTTATTCTAAACTCAGACATCAGGATTAGAATACTCTGACACCAAAAATTCTAGCCTATAGGATCAACAATAGGCGTACATTATAGTAGTGAAGTATCTGACCTGGTATTGCTCTAGCGCCCCCTGCCTTTCACTCTCAAGCTGTCCGAGTTGCAGCATGGCGGCCTCCAGGGCACTCTCCTTGGCCAGCCTGGCCTTCTCCAGCTGCTGCTTCTCTGCCTCAGTCTCGGAGATCGCCCTCTGCTGGTGGATGTGGATCTGCTCCAGCTCAGCCCGCTTGACTGCTTCCTCCTCCAGTAACCTGCCCAGAGACAAATTCAGACTTTTGTTTACTTGCTTTAAATATGTAAAACTAACACGCATACATACACTTGTGGCCAAAGTCAAGTATACAATGACCTCAATAAGTAATAGGACAGTATAAAAAAAATGTTTTTTTTCATTCTCAAGGCAGGTGGATATTAAAACGTTGTCTTTAAAGACAGCATTTTTGATTGCGTTAACCTCTGCAAAGAGAGAAATTCATGCTCTTTCTGTAAATTATGCTTGCATTCCCTTTACACCTGACGGTAAGGGATGAGGGAAATCATTTTTGGTCCTGAAAAATATGTTTCCATTTCCCTGTGTATGGTTTCCAAGTTTTAACAACAACAAAGGGGTTATTTGATCTCTCTGGTGGGTTTTGCCCTTTTGCCCGCATTGTATTCCACTTACCGGGCCTGCAGCCTGCGCACTGTCTCCTCGTCCTGCCTGGCACTTCTCTCGTCCTCTAGTGCCTCCTCCAGGCGGTGATACATGTCTTCTAATTCCTTGACCCGCTGCAGGTATTGCTCCAGCTCACTGGACTTCTGGGCCACCTGCTCCTCCATCTGCTGACGCACCTAAGGAGCCACATATGAGGGCCACTGGCTTCTTTTCAGGTGGTTTCACTGCCTACACTTACAACCACTAACACTCAAAACGAGTCGAAGAACATCCCATCATGATTTACTCGGGTCGTCAGTCAAACAAACATACAAACAGTCGTTACCAACTGTAGGGGTTAGACTGCATGTCTGTGTTATGTATTTTCAGGAATTACAAACGGGAAGCTACTAATGTGTATGGTTCTTAAAAAAACAAGCTTGATTTTAAAATAAGCTGAAGTGGATGTATGATAACATTGTAAGCCCCTCCCCCTCTAAGCCCCTCCCCCTCTACAGATCTGGACAGACTCAGACAAAAGCCAACAGAGACAGATGAAAAATGTGTACCATTTTCTCTCTCTCCAGGTCGATCCTGTAGCGGTCCTGGAGCTCTGTCTGGGTCTGCTGTCTCTTCCGCTCCTCCTCTGCTGCGCTGGCTGCTGCCTCGTCTAGTTGCTGACCAATAGCGGAGGGGTACAGTTAATACACACAAGAAAAGAAAAAAAAGGGTACGTGATCAGCGGAACTTTGGTTGTGAAACGTCATCGTTCATTCTCATCAGAACATGAACACAGCTGTGACTATAGATATATATAAAGGCCTTTATATATATCTATGGCTGTGACTGTTCATAGGACCTCTCTTACTCCATCATCGCTGGGGCAAGTTGGTGAGGTGACCATCTGGAGACAGAAGGTTTTATTGTGTACATGTAAACCCAGGGTTCAACAATCTGTCTGTGTAAAAAGATCTGGTATGTACTGAGGAGCGAGGGTGATGAGCACCAGGGACAGGGACTGACCTCAATGGGAGTGTGGTCCGTACATTATGAATGGGGCACAATGGATGCTCAGACAATGTGAGCTTGTTGACGTAAGTCTGATGATTGTGCCTCGACTGCAATGTAGGTTGTAGATCACATATGAAACTGCTCGAAGTTTCACTTGTTGAAGTTGAGATTGCAATAGTTGATGATGACCACAAGTGAAGAACTTTTGCTCTCTAACTAGAAAAAACACCCCCCACAAAATACCCCCCAAAAACTGACGTTGTGTCCTTGGGCAAGGCACTTCACCCTAATTGCCTCAGGGGAATGTCCCTGTACTTACTGTAAGTCGCTCTGGATAAGAGCGTCTGCTAAATGACTAAATGTAAATATAGCCTAGTTTGCATTGTGCCTGTCAATAATATTACAAATGAAGTTTACCTTCCTTAAGGCATCCAGTTCCTGCTGCTTGTTCTCATTGGCTGTCTGCAGCTCCATCATCCTGAGCTCCAGCTCGTCCTGCTCCGCCTGCTGTTTCTGACGGAGTTCGCGACGCTTCTGGCGCGACTCGCGATGCAGCGCCGGGCGGCCTAGCTTCAGCAGGCTAACGCTCGTCTGGATGGCTGAGAGGAGATAACGAAAGGGTCAACCGCCCGTTTGACATGCTACGCTAATCGTTCGCTAATAGTTTAAATCATGGGAGACGTAATCCGTGTGTAGAGAACCTAGCCCCATGCAAGACATATAGAAAGCTCATTTTACTGACACGTCACACACACACACACTCTGCCTTCAAACAAAAGAAAATGTTCTAGCATGGCAACATATTAGACAATAAAAAAAAATGAATCTTGAACTATATAAAATGATTGGGAGTCATTAAATAGACCATTAAATATTCAACACAAAAAAATGCAAAACTCATTTTTTTGCGTATGAGGGAGAAGAGGATTTCTGCTGACTTTTGTGAAAATGACGAACTCCTTCCATCTCTTACCCTGAATCCATTCCTGCTTCCTCTTTTTATCCGATGCGCTGATCTCAAAACTTTTCTCAGAGCACTTGACGTAGAAGAGGCACTTTTTTCCTTCCTTATCCGGTAATGACTGATGGTGAAAGCATAAGCATTTGAATGTCTTAAAGGCATATTACTTATATGATGTGAATACCAGACCACGGTCAAATAATTATTGCTCAGTTTACGCTAAGCAGTTTCTCAGTATCATATTTTATGAAGCCAACATAAAAAGCCTTCATATGGAATTTGGTACATACTTCCCTCGAATTCGCTTTGTTACAATGCTTTCTTACTTCCACACAGCAGTTCTCGTCCAACATGATGTCCCCCTTCTTCTCCTTGAGGTCTTCGCTCACATAGTAGGCAACTGAGTCAGGCCGCAGGAGGAACCAACGCTCTATCCAGTTCTTCCTCTTGTGGCCCTTCTTCATCATGTAGCCCTCCAGGGTGAGACCAACATTGACAGTGTGAGGACCGTACCATCTGAGAAGTACACTCTATGACAGGGGTTCTCAAAGTGGGGTCCCCGAACCCCTAGGGGTGTGTGAACCATAGCCAGGGGGTCCACAAATAATTTGCTATAAATTATACAATTTTAAAATTGTGCTGTATCATTGAAAAGTGAAAAAATATAAAATGTATAGATGGGGACCATTTGCACCAATAAAACAAGAATATTGTGTCCATTCAAGAGCACAAAGGGTATGCTGAATGGATGTTACGATTATGGGGGGGTCCTTGGAAAATGTTTTCCCCTGTAAAACCACTCCTGGCCCCAGAAAGTTTGAGAACCCCTGCTCTATGACTCCTGACACAATCAGGCTATCATATCATTAATATCAGATCGTGTCCAGCAAATTAGATATGGCTGTGCTATGTGTGACACTATCCAATTCGGTTTCGTTTTATGATAACTTTCCGCGTAGGTTTGTGCAGTATTTTCGTCAATAACAATTGCTAACGCCATGAGGAAAGGAATGGGGGATAGGCCACATCAAAACAAATGATCTCAATGAACCACAAAGTGAAGTAGGGCGTCCCCTTACTACAGGAATTCAGACATTACAGCGAAAGAATTTTAGAGTGACCAATTATGCTAGACTACAATGCTTTAGTACAGACATGAAAGCAAACAACAGAGCCTGTTGAACCTGTTTGAGCACATCCAGGATTAGCTCTTGGTAGACCTCGGTGATGCCCATGGAAAGTGTCTGGTGGTCCATGCCCTTGCTGAAGCTCCCAGTGCCCACCAAGTGGATCAGCTCCCAAGCATTCAGACACTGCTGCTTGGCACTCAGCTCCAGCTTGTAGTCCTCGAACCTCTCCTCCACCCAGCTGCCCCCCATGGCCTCGGTCAGCTTCCGTAGGAAGTACTCAATCTAATGGATACACACATCAAGATATTTCAGTATCAGTATTCACCTATAAAAACATACACATATGCAGTGGAATCCAATCTGATCAACATGCATGAACACCCAATTGAGGGTTTAGGTTGGTTGAGGGGCAGTTCTATGGGCATATGTGAAGCCCTCTGTGAAATGCTTGCGTGTAAAAAGGGCTATACAAATAAATTTGATTTGATTTGATGAACACACAATTTTAATCTATTTAATAGTCAAAAGTATTTCATCAAAGCAACAGTACATTTATAACCCAACTAATGCATTGGTCGTATAATTAGCATCAACAATAAATCTTCAATTCAACAGGAAGCTGCAAACTTCCTTTTCTGTGTATGCGGTTGAGCAATACTGGTCACTACAAGGATCGCTACAGTATTTTTGCCATTAGTCACTGTGAGCTAAATCGCCCTTCTCCACTTCATTCTGAAGGCTTATGTTTCTGTCAGTACAAAAACAACATTATTTATTGTCTTTGTCTTCTTTATCGCATTTCTTCCTTATCATTTAAAGTCCCTAATTCCAAAGTAACTCAAACAATCAGTTTGTAGGAGCCAGGAAACTCTGGTTTAAACAATGTGTAAATGATTAACCCAACCTCTACACATAACTGAAGTGCACTGCTAACATAAGTGGTGATCATTGTTTATTTTAGGTGATTCTGTTTTAGTGAACAAAGGCCCTTCCAAGCATTTTCACCTCTTCAGTGACCATGGTCAGTGGATATTTATCCTCGGACAGGAAGTTGAAGATGCACCAGATCTTGAAGGCACTGTCATCCGAGATGAGAAGGTTGCTCCTATCCAGGTTCTTGCGAGCACACAGGGTCCAGCACATCCTGTTAAAGTCCTGACGGTCAAAGTTGTCCTGGACCTGCAGCGGGTGAAGAAGCTGGTCAGGTTGTTTACGTACACAGAAGGAGACACAGTTCAGCATACAGGGATCAGATCTACAAGCATCAGCCACAGCACTTCTCTAACTTTATGAAAATTACAGCAATGACAACATAGGTGGCATGTGGGTCACTCAATTTGTATTGAACTACATTACATTTACATGTAGTCATTTAGCAGACGCTCTTATCCAGAGCGACTTACAGTAAGTACAGGGACATTCCCCCAAGGCAAATAGGGTGAAGTGCCTTGCCCAAGGACACAATGTCATTTGACCATGAATCTAACTGGCAACCTTCAGATTACTAGCCCGATTCTCTAACCGCTCAGCCACCTGACTCCCTACTGAACTACATAGAAAACAAATGTTTCTCGTTTACAGGTCCACAGTGAACGACAGAGAGAATTGTATATTTATTGTATTTTCTCTCTGAAGCTCAGATTTCAGAGCAGTTGAGAAAAGGCCCTTGAAAAGTACAATCAGTGCAGTGGAGGGCAAATGTTTTCTCCTCAGCTCTAAATACAAGCGTTTCCATAGAGACTTGGCAAGTCCAGCGTGTGATCATGTGGACAGGAGCACATCTCGTACCAAAAGCAACGCTGGGCAAGCAACCTGTCCCAGTAGGACGTTCAAACCACTGAGTGTGAAATATAACACTTTCAAATTACACAATAGATCGACACCTTAATAAAAGGCAGAACAATCTGGTATGGCCTTTAATAGATAATAAAAGACCAAGATCAATTAACAGGTAATATAAGTATAATTGTACCAGTTAGGACTTCTCGGCTCAGAAGTTCTTTACAGAAGAGTCAACAAACATTTAGCAGAGAACAACTTGAGAAATACTATGTTTGCAGACAGACGGGGGAGAGATCACCGTTGTGAACGCAGCAGATTATCTTTCTTTCTTGTATCAACATGTCAAGTCTTCGTGCTCGTCAAGTTCTCTCTGCTTTCCAGACAAGTCAATACAGGCAGTGTGGCAGTGGCTCGTTTACTATCTCTCTTCTTTCTCAATCTCTTTTCCTTCCTCCATGCCACTCACCCACTCTCTGCACCTCGACAATGGGGGCTTTGTAAATGCATGCGCAGCAATGGGGGCTGTCTCTATCCACTCCACATAGCTACACATGTTGATTAGCATGCACTAGCGTGAAGAGAGAGAGGTCTCCAGGCATTGTTATCACTGGCCTTGGATTGTCAAGGAGACAGAGACCTACAGATAGAGAGACATCCCTTGTGTATCTAGGTCATACTTAGAGGAGGACAGTAAATAGTGAAAAATCTAAATGCAGACAGAACGTGTGAACTATTTATAGCTACTACCGTCTTTGCATTGTGGATTGTATTAACGTGTTTACACACTTTAGATCTGCTAAAACAAAGATGGTAAACCAGCAGCAATTGGGGCTACAAACATATTGATTATTTCCAAAGAAGTGGTGAAACAGACAACCTCTACTTTCCCAACTATAAATAAGTATGCAGATATGAGTAAAACATGAACACAGAAATGAACCAATCATAGCAACCTTGGGGCATGTAATAATAGCAGGTCATGTATTTGCGACCTAAAAAATTGGGTTGTCTCTGTTCCACATTATTTGACCGCTTCTCTGTCAAAACAGGTCCTAATCAACCATGCATTCCAAGAGTGCACAGAGTCAAATGGGTGACAGGAATGTTATGCTCCACACAGGCAGAGCGCGCTGTGTCCAAAATGTTTTCCGAAGTGTTTTTCAGTGTTAGGCTACTGCATTTGTAATTTGATTGGTTAATGAATTAATTTGGATTTCTTTACCATCCAAGTCATTTCAGGACACTCTTGTCATCAAGAACTGAACATGCCAGAATGTCTGTAGTACTTGGTGCTATGAGGGTAGAATGCCTGGCAAGAGAAGTGAGTCAGTTAAGAGGGTGACACCAAGGGGTCAGTAAGGGTGGAGTTTCCCGGTGGTGAAGGGGAGGTGGACAGACCAACACCCATGTCTGCCTGGTGACATTGGTCACAAAAAAGACCAGGTTCATGGACATTACTGCGTTCTCTGTACCCTATTTCCTCATGGCTGCCAGTCAAAAAGAAGCAGTCATGAAGTAATGTCCGATGAAAAAACTTTCCATTACCTATTCTGATTCTTCTAAAATGTATTATGTCAATTTTTATGCCACCAACATTCCAGTTATCTCGACATCTAACCATTCATGATGAATCACTTAATTACCACACAGTATTTCCAAGCTCTCAAAGAAACAAATCAATAAAATGATTTAAAGTAAACTCCAAAATGTATGATCGATAACATTCCGTGGCATCGTTTATCTCACCTTGTCCAGAATAAACGTATTCAAGTAAGGCATGTAACCCTGATTGGAAACAGGTCCCTCGTCGTCATCCTTAAAGTGCTCTTCAAGGGCCACTGGGTCGTGAGGGATCCGCATCACCGTGCATAAGTTGTGGGACAGCACCTACAATGGCAGAAGACGATTTATGAGGGTTTCATGTGTAACATTTTACTTACGAATATAGTAATTTCAGGTTCAGGTTTCATTCAATGTATTTCAATGTATTTCTGCTTAGAAAATCAAAAAGTCTAAATCGACGTAGCCTACTTCGGATTGCGCAATTCACTTTTCAAATCGATCAATCTTAAATTTGTTTTTATTCGTAACTACCATGCATTGCCCGCAGTTTAACACATAAATAAGACATCTCTCAATTTGAATACACAGCCACTGATTCACTTGACACGCACAAGAGACAAGTTTTGTTTTCTCACACATTTTAAACCACCATCCACGGTAAATGCAAATTGTACAAAAAAATGTTTTAAGTATACCAATGAAACACAAGTAATTTGGAAGTTCATGGGAAATTCTTAACTGTTAAACCTAGTCTGATATTCGGAGATGTTCAGATTACAAGTGACATCAGTTTCACAAGTATTCCGTAAATCGTACCTTTAACTGGGACTTGGACACTTTTCCGCTTTTGTCCACATCCAACGCTGTAAAAGCATGCCATATTGACTTCAGAAGTTCGTCTCGTAGTGCCATCGGTGTTTTTGTCAGTGCTCTCTCACTTGCTGTTTTCGCTTGCTCTTCTGTGTTGAAAACTTTACGGAGAATTCAGTTGAGGTCACATGACATGCTGTCAGATACTCAAACAATATCAAGTGCTTATAGCACCGCTCAGCGCTAATGATGGGCATTCCGGCTCTTTTTCGTGAGCCGGCTCGTATGGCTCAGCTCACTAAAAAGAGCCGGCTCTTTTGGCTCCCTAACGGCTCTTTAAAAAATACATGTTTTAACTATGAATTTGACTATGATAGGTGTGAAAACAATTTGATTACATTATGAAATGAAATCATACTCGACCGTAACCACATATCTTTAAAAATGCATTGATTTGTCATGGCTCTCCTCCGAGTTTTGACTACTCCGACTGTGTGAGTTGGCTCGGCCCTCCCTCATGCAGGATTGACAGGAACAGACGATGATCGTGTGCGCCTTAAAGCATACAAGTATTTTTTCGTTGTTCTTTGAATTAGTCAATTATTTTAGATACAATTAAATTTCATTATTTCATAATCATTTAGTTTTTATAGGCTGTATTAATCTATTAAAAATAGAGTCGGCTCTTCAGATATTCGAGCCAGCTCCCGACGTTCACCTTCAAGAGCCGGCTCTTAGAGCCGGATCGTTCGCGAACGACCCATCACTACTCAGCGCCTGACAAAAGCATTTAAATTAGGTTGTGGCAGACGCACGTAACTTTTAGTTAGTTTACTTTAGTATTATACAAGTGTTATCCCAAGTGATAACCATTCAGTGTGGTATGTGAATACCGATGTGATTGTTTAACGTGTACGCAATAAAACATTTAACCATGCCCTCTAAAGGCAAACTAGTTTACCTGTAATAACCAAATCTCATATTATGAGATTGAAAATGAAAAAAGACACTACAGATGAATTTTACAGGAATTTATTAAAAGAACTGACAATAACAAAACATTTGGTATGGCAATTCATGAGCTAGAAAATATTTAGGAGCTAAGAAAGGGGCATTATTTTTCCAGTGCAAAGTTGAACTAGACAAGCCCACTGCAACTGTTTTTAAAGAATGCATCATCTATTCACAAAAAGACTCCATAGAACAGAACAATGATTGTTTAATGCCAGACTGGGTCAGCGCCTCGAATTAAACCACACCTGAACTATATTTCACTAGTTGAAGCGTTGCCAACAAATGCTTTATCATTTCATGAGACCAGATTTGAGAATTGTTTACATGATCTATTCACCATTTCAAATAGATATCAGTTTAGAAGATAACAAAATATACAAATGCATATTAGGATTCCAAAAGGAAACATTGTCTTAAGAGCCAAGGATTTCAACTCACAGCAGTTGGAAATGAACAAATCCACCAACCTCTATTGAACAGACAAACATGAATAGCAGCAGGTTCTCTGTGTTTTTCTATACAAGACTCCACAATTATTTCCTCCAAAGTGGCTCCAGCTTGTGGCACCAGGCATATGACAGAAGCAGCCATGGAAAGGGCTTCCTCAAACCAAGGAAAGGGCTTTTGCTGTGGTCCACTTTTTTGAAGAGCAAGTTTAGGCTTAACAGAAAAAGTGCAGAAAGACTAGAGAACCATGGCCTTAAGTCTATGTGACTTTAGGACTGACAAAGTTAGAGTAGCTCTGTCGGTAATGGCTAGACTTGTCTTGAGACATGTCCATTACAATTGGAACTTGGTCAAGTTGAAGAGGTCATTCATACTTGACAACTTTGACCAAGTCTGGAGCATCGACTCATAGCCCACTGCAGGTCTGACAAAGGATATTCTCCGTGACAATGGGCAAGATTTCTCAATCTTAAGGAGAAATCGGTGTTCCTTATATCTAAAAATATACTCCAGGGATACCATTGGATATTTTCAAAGTCCATGATCCAGCACCCTAGGATGGACCAGCACCCTACTTAGGAGGGCATGAATTATCTTTATTGAGTCATTCTCAATAAATGGTCAAACTGACCGACCGGTTCATCTTCTTGCCAATAAGTCTGGAGGGTCTGGGATTGTGTTGGACTGTTGACCGTGTCAGAACCCTGTCTGTGGATAGAAACTTCTCCTCAGCAACAGCTTTGGCCATCTGGGCCTTCTTCAGCTCCCTGGGGAAGAGAGCAAAGAAACATCGTTAGATTTGGGAATGAGCAAACTCCCAAAGGTGACACAATTTATATGAAGAGCAGACAATAGCATTTGCAAGACCAAGTTCCTAAACCTGTAGAACTTGATCTATTCTTTTTAAGGTTCTTGAACACTGCCCCTACAATTGTAAGTAAGACTTTATTTATATAGCACATTTCATACAAGAATTGTAGCTCAAGGTGCTTTACATAAAATCAATAATACAAGTGATAAAAGTAATAATTAAAATAGCAAATAATAAAAACAATAATATCACTAATAAAAGTAGTAAAACCCTTCTGAGATAAAATTACTTAAATGCTTCGGTAAAAAGGTAGGTTTTAAGCTGTATTGTAATGTGTGCAGTTGCATTTTAAATGTTGAAAGAAAAAGGCGAGTGCAAAGTCCACAGAAAAAGTTGTCAAACATTTACAGCAGTAACCTAGCAAGCTATACAGACTTTTAAACTAAAGCTGCCGTTATAGTAATAAAAAACATGGTTGCAGTTAAGTTACCAGGATGAAATCACGTAATGCAGTAATAAGGCATTCACGCCAACACCAGCTTAGTGCGTGTGTGGGGGGGGGCACCTCGCTTTGCCGCACCACTTTGGGTACTGGAACTGTACTCTACAACATAGACTTACTTCTGAAGCAGGGCATTCTTGAACTTCTCAGCATTGAGTTCTACACGCAGTTGGTCAGCGCTCATCCTGGCTGCGGTCAAAAGCACCGGGTGTTTGATGAGATCCGAGGCGGACGGCCTTCTCCCAGGGTCAGGGTGGATCATCAGCTGCAGCAGGAGAAGAGGATGGGTTAGCACCTTGACCATGGACCCCCAAGTCTTATGAACTCTTGTGGCACAGTTTCAAAATAGATTCTTACTTTGAGCAGATCCAGGAAGTCCTTAGACAGTGATTGTAGGATGGGAGGCAGTTTCCCCTTGCGGATCTCATGCCATTTGTCCCCATTGGTGGGTAGAGGCTCCACCCCTGAGGCACTGATCACAGTCAGGGCTAGGGCAAATATGTCTGCCTTCATCAAGTTACTGTAGTCCTATTGCAAAAAAAAAAATTACAACTGTATTATAAAGCGATAAGATACAAAACTTGTGACTGGCATACTTCTTAGCTGTCAACAACAGTTTAATCTTTTTAGAGTGAGAGGAAACTTACCTCTTGAAGGACCTCATTTGCCAAGAACCTGCTGTCACCTTCTTCCACTTGAGGATTGTTCACCCTCGTCACATGACCAAGGTCACCTGAGCAATAGTGATTAGAATAAAAAATATTATTGACTGAATATTAAATGCACTCAGTCATAGAGTTAAATAGCAAGGCTGGGCACAAAGATTAAAAAGCTACTAAGAATGAATAGCAAATGCTATAATTAACTGCAATAAAAGTAACTCTGCGTGACCTTACCTATTTTATACACAACACTGGTGGTCAATCCATCCCCATTATCGTCTTCTTCACACTCATCAACACTGGCAATGGTCTTGCGTGAGATGAAGATGTTACCTGAGAGAGAAAGAGTAAAAAAAAAAGCAAACTCAAATTATCACACGGAGGTGGTAATTGGATAATTTCTTTCTTATTGGTGTGTTATATGGAACAATTTCTGACAACAGAAAAAAAAGTCAGCTCTGAAAAACACAGGAACCGGCCATTGGGCTTCCATAACTTCCAGATGAAAGACATGCTTAGTACTAGCACATCGGTTACTCAGATTGTTCAAGCACGTCTGTTTTACTCCCTGGAGTACTCACTGGGTTTGATGTCCATGTGCACCAGCAGGGTGGAGTGGATGTACTTCAGGCCGCGCGTCACCTGCAGCAGCAGGCCCTTCAGCTCCAGCTCTGTCAGGAAGCACAGCCGACTGTCGTTCTCTGCAATGACGTCCGACAGGGTGCCGCCGTTGCAGTACTCATTCTGGATGAGCATGTGGTCGTCCTCTGCCCATGCCGAGTAGTAACGCACCACGTGGGGGTGCTGGCCTAGCACGGCGTGAGCATACACCTCGCGGAGAGCGTTCTGCCTGCGATGGAGAGGGACGTTAGGATAATCTGTCAATACCATTTAACAAGCTTCAGTTGTTTTACTTCTGACTTGACACACATTTGCATCCATTCCAGCAGTGTTCCTGCTTTTCAAACTGACAATAAAAAAATATTCACTTACTCATCTACAGATCCAGCTAGAGGCTTCTTTGACCGCTTAATGGCATAGATGCAACCGTCCAGCCTTTTGATACACTTGAAGACAGCGCCAAACTCCCCGCTGCCTATCTTCTCCAGCTCGTGGAACTCTGAGGCATACCTGGACATCATGTTGCTCTCCATCATTGTAATTCTCTGAAGAAAGAAAAAGCTGTTAGAAAGCTTACACACCACAGACTATTTCACATTACTCTTTGTGAGAAGAAAATACAATCTCAGCCTTCTGAGTATTGGGTTTTAGGAATGAATAAAGAATATACCTTAGGAGGGCGTAAGATTTCTTCCTCAATTTCAGTATCACTTGCTTCCATGTCCTCACCACAGGAGCTATTCAAAAAGAAAAGACAGTACACATTTTACCCACCAGACGGTAGCAATGAGATTCATGATGCACTATGCACAATGCCCACTTGTGATGAACACTAGAGCTGAACATACTCATTCCAGTGTGCCCTCTTCCTGTTCTTCTTTTGCAGGGTGGCAGATTGGATATCGAGGGAATCCGGGGTAAAGGGGTTGAAGTTGACCATGGGGGTCCGACATCTCTTACTACTACTGCTGCCGTCCAAACCGGACTTTCCTGTGGCGTCTGCATTCTTAAACAGGGCTACCCTCCTGTTTGAGGATCCTGAGCTGCAGTCTCTGGCTCTAGATAGCAAGCTCTGCAAAGGAAATTATTTATATGGTTAGCATTTAGAAATTAAGGAAAAATTATACGCTTTGACACCAAGTTCCTGTAAATGCGTTATAAATGTGTGTATGTGTATATATGGACTTTCAATGACCCGTGTCTTATTTACGTATATTTTCAAAATATTTCAAGGCCTTGAATTTACAAACGTTCTCTAGGATATAAGGACACGTGACAACCATGTAAATGTCAACTAGCCAAAGACATGTCCAGACATTAAAGTTTGGCCCCAAATCTGTAATTCTAACGATCAAACCGAGACAATTGTTTTAATGTAGGCTAATTGACAACTTTATTTAAACTATTTCTAATGTATGAAAGTGCCAACAGGTCACCACATCTTGTTTAACGTTAACCGCCCCACATGTCTGGATATAACCTCAAATTATCACGATGTGAACAAATTCAGAATCCTAAATAATCCATCTGGCGCACACAGCAAATTTAATAAAGTGAGAAACAAACCTTTGGTGTGTGTGGCGTATCAAAAAGACGAAGTTTTCTAAAAGTTTTGTGCGGGGGTGTGTCGGGACAGTCTGGGATAGGTGAAGAGCTATCGTCCTGATTAAACGGCCGGTCTGGAGAACTACCATAGAGGCGAGAATTTTTCCGTGGAGACGGGGAGCCTTTCATTAAAATTGAGAGACTTGGGGAACGTAGATGTGACGGGGAATCAAATCCTTCTTCGTCCCAAAGTTCCACATCATCCTCTTCTCTAGTCCGATTCAAAGGGCTGCTGTCGTCGACAAGTTTTGAGGTGGATTCACGCCGCTGATGCATTGGCGAGTCAAGTTCTGTAAAGCCCGACTCTGCTCCAGTGCTGTTATTTCCATCTTCTACGCCGGGGTCGTCCTCTCCGTCACTCGTTGCCTCAAACTGTAACTTTTGACGAATAGGTCGAACATTTGGAGATGGAGTTCCATGTCGACGGCAACTGTAGCTCATTATGGCTAATTGTAAATTCAACGCAAGCTAGCTAGCGACTCGCTTGTAAGCTAGGTTTAGCCAGCAGCAACTTGATAAGTAAAAGTCAATTATTGGGGGAAAAAATGGCTGCACGGCAATTCTTGACGTTCCAGATCACACACCCAAATGTAACACTTCAAATACTCACTGAATGCAATCCAACGGCAGTATTAGAACTGAAAAGTAGGTCAGTCGCTTACGTATTACATAATCGTTTGGAGATTTAGCTTCGTAACTCTAGCTCTAACTATATGTTTACAAAATAGTTTGAAAAGAACTCACTCCTCCTATCAAAGGTGTGGAGGTCTTCCCGCGACCGTTGGTCAAGTGATCCAGCTCATGGCCAATAAGAGTGCACCATGAGGGTTTGAAACAGAGGGCGTTCTACAAGGGTTACGTCACCAACCCAAAACGTCAATTTGGCGCGAATGAAACCTTTCATCTAGTCAAATTAAAATAAGCATGTTATTGAAGGCTGGTCTTTTGTTTGGAGTGGATGATACCGAGAACATATTTGGTTAATATTTATTATTAGCTATTTATCAAGTGTTTCCAGAGTAAAAAGCACATTTATTTTCTATGCTGCTACTATCTATCCAAACTTCCCCCATGTTGCGAGCGTACACTTGCCCAGCACCTCGGACGCTTTCCACATGGATTTTCGTAATTAGCTGTATATGTATCTGGAAATCTCGTGATCAAGACAAATCAAAACGTTAAGATTATGGTCAAGTGATCCAAATTTTTGTGTAGGCTACTTCATTTGCGTTAGAAGTTGTTAACTTTGTTTTTACTTGTTGACAAAGTAAAATGACAGTTTGTGCTTTATCAAACCAAATGAGCAGTCACCATCTTTTATTTATTTATTTAGAAACACAATTGCCAAGTGCAGTGTGCACTATAAAATATTAGAAATACTTCTCCCTTCAGCATGTCTGGACAATGTGATATGCAAACGGGAGGTTCCAGTTATCAAAACTTATATACACATAAAAGATCACTTCACATGAGTCGGACTTAGAAAATAGAGGAAGACGTGATTTCATGTTCTCTTTTTGCTAATAGGTTTAAAGTCCATTCTGGTTGGGCTTGGTGTCAATCTTCCAGACCTGGCGACTCCCCTTGCTGTATTCTTGATGCAATGCGGATGGCTTCTTCCAATGAGGGCTGGTCACTGAGCTAGAGGGGGAATAATTACAGTGAAGTCATTAATACAACATTGTTAAAACCTCACAATCCTGAAACGAAACCTGATTTTAACCATATCTTCAATCGTAATCGGCACCAGTTTTGTTTGACCACAATCAACATTAGTGGGTTTCTGCATTTTCATTACCATGACAGAGGGGGAAGAGAGAAGCTGCCAATTGTTTAACAATGACGTCAATAAGTTGTTCACTTGAGCCGTTCCATACACCCTTACAGGGTTAGACGACATTAGACGACGTTATTCAGAAGCTTGTAGTTTTGATGGGTCATTAATCAATGTAAAAGGATTACTTAGGGAAATTAAGATTTCTCACACAGAATACAAATGGTATTTACAAGAACTATTACATCATATAATGGTTTACTATATCCTTATTTGGTTGGTTCTTTGTAGGTCAATGTCAATCGCTTTGGATAAAAGCGTCTGCTAAATGAATAAATGTCAATGTTTACCCAATACATTAATCATGTGAGATCATCAAAATAGATACTGGGACAGCGTTTAACGAGACCTAATGAGTAAAGATCCACAGACTTCCCTCTGTGCTTTGTAGATAATATTTAGATGAATGCATTGGCTCTGGATCTGGTACTGTAAAGCACTCCAAAATATAGCACGCCACTGTGAGACTTTAAGGCAACACAACAAAGGGGTCACATGTAAACCCTTTATATCCTGTGACTTTTAGCCTCTGGGTGGTGTCACAATTAGGTAAACAATAAACCTGGCCAAACCTAGTATCACCTGTGCGTTGGAGCAGACAGCCAAGCAGAGTGGGAGCTAGGACTGGATTATCCTACAGCAAATAGCTTAGACTAACAGCTCATCCAGAAAGATCTTGGCATCACTACAATGGTCTAAGATTAATCTACTGTGACTTGTGTATAGTGAACCGGAATATTACTTGAGTATCTGTATAGAGTTTCTGTATCTGTATTTTTCTTCAACAAAAAAGCTTAGGAAAAACTCTATACATTACATTATAATAACACAGGATGGAAATGAAGGCCTGCATAGCTAAATGTTTGTTGTTTTAAAATGTGTATTAGAAAGACTAGTTCTTGTCACAAAGGTTCATAAAACAGGAGATACAATAGATTTATCCTCAATAATCATTACTCGACAACCATTACAATCATATTACCCTTTACATCTGTAAAAGTTAATTCTTGCCTACATTTAACAAACCAAATACATAGTTTGCAATGTTTATATCATACCTGAACGGCAATATGAGTGCCATTGGAGGTAGCCAATAGGGTGACAGGGTGAGGGCTGGATGAGATCACCTGATGTTCCTGTTCCTGCCCATAGACTGCCTCATCCATCGTTTGAAATGAGGTCATGTCAGGTGTCATTATCGCCACCTGCTGTAGACACATATACATATAAACTAAATGGCTAACCTAAAATACACTGCAATAGCTATTAGTGTATAGTGCAGCCATGGTTGGGTTTCACTTGAAATTTGATTTTTTGATGTCATGGCTTCAAAGTAGATATTCTATAATAGGCTGGGTGAAAACCACAACGTACCTACCTTGCAGTAGGAAACAATGTCAAAACAGCTAGCTAATGGAAAAGACTTATGTAGATACCTGTCCATCTGAACCATCTGTTGTCACCATGGTGACAGAGTGAGCCCCTTGTGATGTCAGCTCATGGGCTGGAATGGTGATGGTGGTGCCCTCTTGCGTGACCATGGTGATTGTGCCACCCATGGCTTGAAGATCAGCTTCTGAGATACTGACCTGTGGAAGGAGGCATGAATCAGCAAGATTTTTCAAAGGCAACGTCAGTTCCTTTTGAGAAAAAATAGCATTATAGAAGCATCATATCCTCATTATGCTCTCTGGTGAGTCAAATACAAATGTTCCTCCTCCTAAATGGCTGCATTACAACCTCATGAATCAAAAATATATTAACAAGAGATCAGTGACTAGGTGTTGGCCTATATGTGTTGTAAATTATATTCAACCTGACCTTTCCTGGAGTAGATCCGGTATCAACAATTTAGACGGGCCACACCACTTGCAAACATTTCCCCCAAACTCCAACCTAGTCTCTGACCTGTTGCGTTCCATCTTGCGAGACTAGGACGTGCTGCTGTGTCATGATGTCCGGGGGGTCGGCAGTCACCTGCTCCGACCCCGAATCGTCCCCTTCCACTATAGTGGTGTAGGTCACGTTAGGATCATCCAGGGCATCTGGAGTCAGACAGGGACATTAGAAATACAGTGCACATCAGAGTGATAAGTATGTTAGCTCAACAGAGCGACAGAATCCATTTAAATGGTTAAGTCTACATATCTGTTCATATAGCATTGTCTACATATTGCTTAACCTGTATGAGGAACTTTTGTCAAGACACATTCTTTCAACTTTGAAAAGTGAGTTCATATTACACAAATGGAGACACACACACACCTGCAGGTGGTTCAAAGTAGGCCTCCTGCTCCTCTTCAATGGGCTCTGTGTCATTGTGCGCTGTGCGCTTGTGCATGGCCAGAGTGGAGATTTGCTTGTAGGTCTTCCCACAGTGGTTACAGTTATAGGGCTTGCATGGCGTGTGCACTACATGGTGCTTATACAGGCTGGAGTACTCTGTAAAACGCTTCTCACATCCAGGCACAGTACATACATAGGGTTTCTCTCCTGAAGATAGAGATGTGAATGAACATTTGAAGTTGTTACAATTTTGGGGGAGGGCTCCATTTTAAAATGTAAAAGTAACAGGCAACATTTCTATGGAAACATCTGGATGTTCTCAGGGAGTTATCAATAAGCAATGTGTACCCGTGTGAATTCTCATATGGTTCTTGTAGTTGGTGGCGCTGGCAAACGAGCGTCCACAGCTGGGCTCAGAGCAGTAGTAGGGACGCTCTCCAGTGTGTGTACGGATGTGGACTTTGCGAATGTTTGAGGTGGTGAACGAGCGTCCGCAGCCCTCCACTGGACATTTGAATGGCTTCTCCCCTGCAGACAAGACCAAGATATACCAAAATGTTTACTACTACACTTTTGCCAATTATAACAATTGAATTATGAACATATGATCCCCCCCAAAAAAAACAAAGCTCTGTGTTAGTACCGGAGTTCATGTGGTCTACAATAGTGTGAAGTGTATCATTTCTATTATTGTACAATAGGCATGTAATACCTGTGTGTGTCCGAGTGTGCTTTTGGAGGTCTCCTGAAGTTTTGAAAGACTTGCGGCAGTTCAGTTCCTGACACCGATAAGGCTTTTCCCCAGTGTGTGTGCGAGAGTGACTCTTTAAGCCATACCCTGGTAAAAGACACCAAACAAGAATGACAGTCAGTCAAGTTCCATCATACATGTCCACAAAATAAAAAGCAGCGAGGCTGTATGACCCAAGAATACATTTACATTTACATTTAGTCATTTAGCAGACGCTCTTATCCAGAGCGACTTACAGTAAGTACAGGGACATTCCCCCGAGGCAAGTAGGGTGTGTCCTTGGGCCTATGCCCAAGGACACAATGTCAGTTGGTATGACCGGGAATCGAACTGGCAACCTTCAGATTACTAGCCCGACTCCCTCAGCCATTTGACTCCCTATAGAATAGAGTGAAAGCCCTCACGGTAGCTTGCTACCTGTGGCAAACTTCTTCCCACAGCCAAGGTATTCACAGATGTACGGTTTATCTCCAGTGTGGGATCGCTCATGAACCTGTAGGAAACCCAAACAAACACTGTTTGGCATCAACAGTGAAACAGACCTATTGGTCTAACGAAACAAAGACACCAGGTCTGGCTAAGTAGCTTTAAAGAAGAGAGTAATTAAACAATACACACACCCACAGTCTTACCTTAAGATGGTGGGCAGTAGTGTATAGCTTTCCACAGCCATCGTGGTCACAGCGGAATGCCTTCTCCCCAACGTGTGAGACCCTTCCTGACCTGCCCTCATGACCCTGAAGCACAATCTAACGGGTAACATAAAGTTAGACCATACTGCCTGAACCTAAAACAAGGAATGACAGATACTTGTCATGGGTATTGTATTTCTAGTACCTGCATGTGGACTCCATTATCTGCCTCTCTGCCAAACTGTCCCAATGCAGTTTCTACATTCTCTACCTAAGGGAACAAACAAAATGGTGTTGACCAACAAACCATGGTTATACCACACTAACATTCCTAGCATTACCTTTTTATTCAACTCTATGGACATCCACCCCAGGAACAAAGCAACTTTATTAGAAACCTGTCACAAGTCATTACCTTGGTAGTGTACTGCTCCAACACGCTGATGGTCTCCGGGTCGATGCAGGCATCAGCCTGCAGGTCAGAGATGGTGCCGTCAGCCTGGATGGCCAGGATGGTGTTGGACTGGGGCATGTGCAATGTGTGCTGGATGTATGCTGTGCTCCCATCCTCCAGCTGCACGGCCTGAAGACCACTCTGGTCATAGGTCTCTATGGAGATGAATAGGGTCATTTTGGGGGGGCTTTTAACTTAATATACAGAGGTTAGTTTTGATGAAATTGAAAATTTGACTTGACCATAATATCTGTGTTATTAACATAATTCTCATGTGTCTGAGCTGGTTGATTATTTGGGAATAAAGCATTTTACATTTGTTTCATTCAAAAACATGACAACTACTGCTACTTCAAACTGTGTGTATCAAGGGTTAAAGTGTACCTTTGGGTGCATGGATGTAGGCTGTTGTCCCATCTTCCAGCTGGACGGCCTGTCCATCTTCCAGCTGTAAACTGTCAACTCCTACACCACAAAAATATCCAAAACAACAATGTTAACGTAAATAAGGCACATAAAATCGATCCGTTTTTGTTCAGCTTTGAGTAGTTCCTCTGGGGGCAATGCAAACTACTCTAAGGCAGGCTCTTGATTGGCCGACTGTTGTTTGTTTTACCACGCTTAGTACCTGCTTTAGGCATAGATACATGCTGAACGTAAGCAGCTGAGCCATCTTCCAGCTGGATGACCTGGCCATCCATGATCTGGCCATCTGAAAAGGAAGCTACAAATTTCAATTAGACTGACATTGAACCTGTCCTGTGTCACAGAATACCTGTTATGACGGCAGTCAGAACACTGACCACCATTCATTACAAACTTTATTTTGGAACTGATGACGCTGTGGTCGGTTAACTTTACAAGCCCTTTTCCCTCTTTATTTACATAATTTGAGGTAATCTTTCTGGTTTGTGTCAATTATGCACATGATCTTATATTAGCTAACTGCTTACCTTTGGTGTCATGTTGTATGTAGGCAGTGGAGCCATCAGCTAGTGTGACAGCCTGTAGGCTCACCGTGTCCATACTGTCCATGTGATCACCGTCTATGTAGGATGGCAAACAATGGTTATGATTATATGACTACAAAGCAAACCTCAACAAGCAAAGTGGATAGACATTTTAGGATTGAGATTTGGATGAGAAGCATAGACAGGACTGGGATTAAAACTAGTTTACGCAGTATGTTTCAACCTGCAGCCTTTTGGACTCAAAGGATTCACTCGGACCAATGTAGCAGAACCACCTCTCTTACAGTTAGTCTGACCTTTGGAACTTTACTGTGTTGGATAAAAACTTTGAGTCTCACCTGCCACAGTGACTGCTTCCGCCAAACAGAGGGTAACTGGCTGGCCATCTGCGTCTTGAAACTCTGCCATCCCCTGAGAGTCACGGCTAATCTGAGCCAAGAGCATGATCTATTTGCTGAAAGTACACATACACTGGTGTCGTTACATTAGAGCTTATGTGGTCCCAACTTCACAGTTGTATTAATTACAAGAAAACATAAGGAAACGTTTTCGTTAACATTATAGCATTTCATTTTACAGCTATTTAAATGAATAAGACAATGCAACAGAATTACGTTCTGAACATAATTTTTTGCTCTGACCACATGCACGTGCTTATTTTAACTATTTTATTAGATGTCTCATATTTTAGCAGGCAGAACATCGTTTTCATAAAGTTCTGAGAAAACGTCATAAGGTAGCTAGCTACGTGCTACAGTTCGGAAGTGACTTGCAACATCTGTTAAGTGGGTAAGAATGGGGAAAGGGGTAAGATTGGTAAGAATTTAAGAACGTAAGTAAGTAATCTAGCTCGGTAGCAGTCCAGGCTAACCCTATCCAACACCAAAGATAGGCTTTACTAGCTTGCTAACTTGACAGGTTACAGTCGGGGGTTAGCCTACAATACTACACGAAATAAAATGTTCTAGAAGATTCCACAGGCTAGGCCCCCTAATATTGATATTGCACATCCTTCACTATGTAGCAACCCCGTTTGTACAAACTAACAAACTAGATGGTTAATTCAGTATCATATTTTGCTGAGAATGCAGTGGGACGGTAACGACAAGTGCACGGAATCCATTAGCTAATTATTGAATCCATAAGAATGATGTTTAGTATAGAATTAAACTTTATTATAATGTAATTCTTTCCCATCCTTCGCCTAGAATCTCTGTTGTAGTTCCTTTCAGAGATGGCTGAAGGAATAATGCACACTGGGTAAAAATGTATATACGAACCTCAGAAATTTTCCAACAATCCCTTCGTTCGACCACCATGCATCAGTGCAGGAAACGTTCTGCGATGCCTTCAACCCGGTAACGTGTATGACAACAATGCACTTTGAAAAGTCCAGACCCACCATCACTACACCTAATTTTTGATTGGATGTACACATTGTCACTCCACAATTATTGTCCTCCAATTGGTGTAGAGATAGCTCAATCATAACGTAAGCAAGTTCTTCTTCCGTAGTTCATCTTCATGGGCCCCTTACAGACGCCATTCCGCGTTGGCTATCGTATTGTTTGAAGTGTTTTACTTTAAACTGGTTTAATTGTACACACTCAGTGGGCACTATTAAAACGGTAATGGTATACATTAAATTAGTTATCCACACTTGTTATCGTTTTTTCATGATGTGCTTTTGAGACCGGGCTCACTGTAATTCTATCATGTAAACAACGCGGTCAGGGAAATTGTTGGGCATCCATGTTGAAAACAAGGTCGTGTGGGAAAAAATGGGGATATGTGGGCAATGCAGTGAACTAGAGATCTGCCTAGAGTAGACCCGCTTTCATTGATTCGTCACTGGCCTTTGGATTGCAGAATCGTGAAATCAAGCATACAGTTAAAATATCGTCGTGCAAAATGAAGGATAGAATAATCAAGAATACGGAAATCTGCAGAGCAATGTTTAGATCACCTTTTGGTGATTATTAATAGTTTATTTCTCTGAGAGACATGTGATCGATCAAACCATGTGATCTGACTCATCTAAATACAGAATGCATGTATTTTTGCAATGTAGTTTAATTTGTAATTCTCTGTAATCTTGTACAAGCAGATACTGATACAGTATAGAAAAAAACATTGAATATTGATCTTACATAAACCAGGGCTCTTAGGTCTTAGGCGTTTGACGTGAGACTCACGCATTTCAAACGGTTCACACGCTCTCATCCAACACCACACCAATATTTGTCCCGCTATATGGACGGGACGCAGGCATAGGGAGGTACATTATAAGGCGAGTTGATAGCTGTCTCGAAATATAGGCTAGAGTTAAATGTCACCTACCAGCCAATCAGAAACAAAAGCCGCTGATTCTTTAATGCAGACGTGACATTCATTCTATATAATTTAACACTGAAGTATAACCAGGATTTTATCAATAGTAGCAAGAAAAGCTGCCAATAATTTAACACAAATCCTTGTTGGATACAGAGCAACATAAGTAATATGGAGAAAAGTTCCTGTTAAGGGAAGTTTCAGATGTAAACATTTAGTTTGGTCAAGCATGTAACTGGAGTGGAGGGTCAAGGGTTACATGTCTGTGGTTAAAGGTGAGGTTGATGCTCTGTCCAGCATTAATGTGGACTTGTCGGATATGTTCATTGGCATCCATCGTCTGGTGTTATGCTGTATGTCCCTGGAGACACCTCAATGTGGAAGACCTCTGGTCCCAACTGGGCCTACTGAACACAAAGCGCTTTAAGAAGTAAATCCCACCTGTTGTATGTGCCATGAACAGTCATGATATGTTGTCAACCAACAGTAGAATGGGATATTTTATAACTAAGTAATACACACTTAAAAGTAACTTTCTTACGTGTTTTCTGGTCCCAAGTGCAGTGCCAGCGGTCTTTGGTGTGAGTGGTATCTACACACATGAGCCCTCTCATTTTCAGTGGCGTTATGGGTAGGGTCCAAGTAAAACTTCTGACAATTCCACACAGATTTGGCATTTACTACATGTTGAATTCAGTATAAGCCTACTGTACTTGGAGAAAGGTATGATACGACTGACCTTGCATTGGTTTGTAGTCTGTGTCATGAATTCTGCTATGGATTCCAATGCATCGTCCAGGGTCGTGTGGGTTGAATCTCCCTGAAGCCATACAATCATGGTCAAACATATCAATAATAAAATGAGGGTGATAACACATTACGTCCACGTGGGGCCAGTTGCTTAAGAGGGTTCAAAAATGTCACTTTTGTAAAATGACATTTGGATCAGATTCATCAACATCTATAGCCTACATTTTCTGTAACTGGCACAAATATTTATTACCCTGATATATATGCTGATGAATTTGTAAGAAAATCGAACGTAGGCCTACTTCGTCCGGTTCTTGGGTTGTGGTCTCATACGGATTTGAAGTCCAGTCTACACTCCGTCTTGAGGCTCGCTCGAGTACATCCAGGCCGAGTCTGGCGCAGCGGCGTAAGGAAGACTCCAAACTCGCTTGACTCGCCATTTCACTGCGAATCAAATCTCTAATAGCCTACACTCGAGCTCCAAATAAAATCTAGATTTTACAGAGCTGTACCAACATATAACTTAAAATCTTAATACGACACAATGCTGACATCACAATCGGCAGTAAACACTGACAACAATCAACAGGTCGAATTTATCATGTAGCCCAAGTAAAAAAAACAGTTTAAAAACATATAGGCTAACATACAGCAAACTATCGCACAAGTTAACACTAAATACCCACACGCGTGATCAATTTATCAATTTACAACCAAAGACTACAAAGAATATATTGAGCGCCTTTTAAAAAGCACGGTGTTTAGTTCAACTCCACTGCGGTGCTTAATGAAATACAATTTCCGGTCTGTTAAACACCGCCTTCCTAAATTTGAATGTGACCGTCACCAGCACAGGGAAATTCAATAAAAATGGGTGCTGTGGAGAACCCAAAGGTCCCATTTCCAACCAGAAATCGTAAACTATAGGCCAATTAAAATAATAGCATCCATGCTCAAATCAAGAGGCTACTGCTGTCAAAAGCAGGAAGGAAAGCTGGCCCCAAAAATTACCCTGTGAATGCGTAATAGGCTTAGGCCCATCAATAACACTGGACCTAAGGCATATGGATATTCATATTCAAATGGGTCGCAACCTGATTGGACAGTTTTTGTGGTTCGTTTGGAAGCAGACCGAGACCTGCTTTCCAGGCGGTCTCGGTCCGCATGTTTGGTGCGTACCAAGGTTCGTATGGCCGAGTTCACTTATTCAAATTAACCATAGTAACAGATCAGAACAAAGTTCGATTTAATCAAACCAAACCTGCCAAGTGTGAACACTACTCTACAATTACAGTTTCTATTGTCAAATTCCACTTAACATTTTTAAGTGGAAGGACAAACACCAAGAGTCAAATCCCATTCATACATTTTTATTTATGCAAAAAACATTAGCAGGAGCTTATGCCATCAGCACACAGGCCCCTCCCACTGCCTTGATCTTCTCCTCTGCCCGTCGGCTGAAGAACTTTGCTTTAACAATCACGGGCTGCTTGGGCAGCTTGCCCTTTCCCAGAACTTTGAAGTAGCCCTGTTGAAACACAATACAAGATGTCAACGAACCATTTCTAACACATTGCATAAGTCACAGATTTGCTAAACTAGCAGTTTTCTTTCCACAATTCAGGCACCAAGTAACAGGCACCATCTCAACTCAGTTATTAGTAAAAGTTGAGATGAACTGACTGAGTTCAGAATAGTCTGGGAATTCATTGACTTTTTATTGACTAATTAACTATTATAAAGTAATACTGACTTACTAAGTCTTAGGACTGGGTGCTACAGTCAAATTGTACCAATGTTTTTTTCTTTAGTTTGTTTTACGATATTGCCTACATATTTAATCATAACATGGCTACATTTACACCTCTAAAGAAACCAGGTTAGTCAGTATGCTTGCCATCAGCAAGACACTAACAACATCTCACATTGCCATTATAGCCATCATTACTCCTCCTTAGTTTAGCCTACGTAGCCATGAAAGGTGTCAATGTGTGTCACATTTATGCTTGTGTTGCTATTGCTTTGTGAAATGATGTTACTAGGCTTCAAAAGAGCTTGATGACAACCCATTCATTTGAAACAGGTGTATTGGGTGCTCTACACACCTTATATCATAACAATCAATTGGTTATTGGCTAGGCTATGGCTTAATACACATAAAAGGAAAGGGTTACTAGAGAACTACTTTCCTGTTACTTAGAAGAAAAGCATCACTAATATCATGTTTTTAGAATCCTGTTCCTGTACAATTGATGTTCAGCGCACACAAAGATAAACCAACACACAAAGTCCAGAGACATCTCTGCATTCAGTACTTACAGCACGGACAGCATCTATGATGGGGGCAGGTCCCTCGGGCTTCTTGCCGTAGTTGAGTCTGGTCTGCTCGCTCACCAGTGTCCACAGCTTGTCCAGGTTGATAGTGGGGCAGTGAACTGTGTTCTTCTTCAGATGATAGTGTCTCATACCAACCTTTCCAAAGTACCCAGGGTGGCTGTGAAAACGCAGTCCGAGTTATTGAAGAAAATATAAACAAAACACAAACCTATAGTAACAGGCTGCATGCAAGTCAGGCAAATTAAAGGAACTTCATACTTGTAACTGCCCATGTGGTTGACTAACCTAATAAAAACAGGCCAGTCGGTGAATAGGATCAGTCTTTAATCTTAGAGTGCTCTAGCACACCAAGACAAGTGTATGTCAGGATGAGACTCTAGCCTCTGAAAGGTTGGTTTAACATTGATGCCCATGCAACTACAATTAATTGAAGCACAATGCCAAATGCATACAGTACCAAAAGCTTTGCAAGTCAAACCTGGGAGAACACTTTACTCACTATTTGTCAAAGTTGATTCTGTGGTGATGCATACCACCAGCATTACCACGACCTCCAGGGTGCTTCCTGTGCTTGCCTAGAATGAGTACAGAGCAGTTAACTCACTGTAAAATAAACTGTCCAATTTAATTCATAATTAAATAAGGCACTTACCAATACGACCGTGTCCATGGCTCACATGCCCTCGGAGCTTCCTGGTCTTCGTCTTCTTGGTTGGCTGAAGTCAGATAAGTTATGATTCAATGTTACTGTAGCAACAGCTTGTTTCCCGATTGACAGGACTCAAGTCTACAGACACTATACCGTAATGTGAACTGTGATCCACGAGATCTAGTATGTCAATTGCTGAATAATCTGGGCAGCCAATATGAAACAACTAGCCTAGCCTGGGTTAGTTTACAGTCCCAATTAACCCACGGCTAACTGTTAGCTTACTACTATTACCTATTATTTCCTAATTATACGCACACTTTTCTTATTCGATCACGCGGCAGGTTTACAGTACATTTAATACGTTTATATTAAAGAAATGTCCTCAATTTACAACAATAACGTGGGAAAGGGGCTGAGTGAGCCAATGGCCGTGCTGAAGATGACTGGCCCTGCAACAATTCATCAAAATCTACAATAATTTGGACGCAATCATCCGTAATATTACCAAAGACTGAAACAAACTTTTATATTCACAAGAACTTGTGTCACGGTATGTCGCTTTCAGCTTGTACAACACGGGATGGACATAGATGTAAACCTAATTTTGCAGTACAGAAACACATTATAGCACCTACCATCTTGGAGGCTAGTTGAAAGAGGAAAGGGAATCGGAAGTCTCACGATTTTGTGCGAGATCTTGTCTCCAACAGAACGTTACAAAAGTGACAGCGACTCCATGCGGAAATACTTGGGATTCATAAAATAATCATTAATTTAGTGTATTTATTTAAAATGTATAGGTATACACACTATTTACAAACAATTTGTTTATTTATTTATTCATGTATTATTCATGTTATATTACACATGACATTTTCTCCAGTAAATAGTCAACTTTGTGCTAAACTGATTTTTAGACAGTTAATCAAAGTCACATATGCCTTATATAGGCCTACTACTTGCTTTTATACTATCATTCACTATGTTACTTTGAGCTGCTTTACTTTATTGCACTAATAATATGTATTATTCTTTACTTAGTTGCACTAATATGCAAATATTATGTTGTGTAGCATTAATACAATTGTTGTGTAGCATTAATACAACCTTATATCCAGGTCTTGACTCCGGATAACATAAGTGCAGGGAAATAGCCCTAATGCACGCACTGCTAGTTACAATAACACAACCAGGCAGTAATGAGGTACTGGGGGATTAATGGGGCTGGCCGGAACAGTAGAAGAGCTGCACAAACAGTCATACATCTGTTCAGCACTGGAGACATCACAACACTTTGACACTGGTTCCCATTCACAGTCCATTTATCACCAGCCTGTTTCTACATCCATTTTGTAAATATATCTTTGTGAGCCAGAACAGGTAAGTGACAAAATTTGTTCAGTCTATTAATGTTGATATCAAGATCCAAATAGTGCAACAAAAATATATTATATAAGTAATGGGATAAGTGTTTTTTTTTCTTCCTGGTGGTCAGGCATTATTCATTGAATCAGAAACAGTGTAGTGTCTAAAGACCTGATGTAACCTAAGAACTGATTTAACCCTATATTGTAAATTGGTTGCAATTGCACTGAATTGCCTAATCTTTTCTGATTGCCCAGCCAACAATATTAACCAAACGTGGACACAGTAGGTAGTTATGTTGATGATTCCACCATAAAGCGACACAGTTGTTTTGCTTTTAGCTCATGGCCCTTAGACTCCATCTTTGTGAGATTAGCCTGTGGCTCCCCTAGAGAACAATTGCATCAGTGCTGGCAGCATCGACCCACAGATGCCATGGCAACTATCCCAGAAGGCTGGCAACTCTGATACTGTATTTCTGGGTCACTAGTGCTCTATAGCTAGGTGCAGGTGAGTAGGATTGGTACACAGGAGGCTTAGGCAGTTTAGACCGGCTTAAACCAGGAAACTCCAGCAGGGGAATGGAGCTTCACAACAGAGAATGTAAAGGTAAAACATAAAAAGAAAACATAAAAAGAAACATATTACTATAATACCAGGAAACGCTGTACGTCTGTCTGTGTGTAGCTGGATTCTCTTGCAAACCGGGCACTGTATGAGGTGTAAATGCCAGATGTACATCTCAAGACCTGACGACACGCAGTGAAGCAGGTGAAGTTGTTTGGAGGCAACATTAAATGAAATAGGCTAATGCATATTTGAGGTGGTATAAAGTGCACAACAGGCAAGTCTGGGCCGTTAGGGGGAGCTGAAGGGCTGACAAACTTCACAAATGTCATCCGTAACATTCTAGGACAGTGCTTCTCAACCCTGATCCTCAGGGACCCCATGTCCTGCATGTCTAAAACATGCAGGACAGGGGGACATGCTCCAACACACATGAGTATAAGGAATTGGTTGTTATCAGGCTTCCGCTGAGCTTCATAACTACCATTTATTTAAATCAGTGTGTGTATAGGAAGAGGAAGGTAGAGACTTATTTGGAGAGAAAAAGGTACAGTCTGGGTTTTCAGCTTTGTTAAAGTTTTTAACTTTCACAAAGTTTATAACTTTGTAAGTTTGACGTTGTCATGGATGATACTGGTCTTCCTCTGATCTGCAGCCTGATGGTGCTCAGTCCTCAGGGATGAACATGGAGCCATGCTGGTTACTGCAGAGAAAATCCACGATGACTTTATCTTCCTCCCAGCAACAACAAAGACATTTCAAGCTACCTGATACAAAAAAAATGTTTTCTCCCTGCAAGAAAGTGTGCGAAACACAGAGTTCAAATGGTATTTCAATGAGAACTGAAATGGATTTGAAATGTAGAGGTCAATCATGTTGAACATTCTTTTCTTTGTAAATTGTTTTCAGTCAAACTATCCTATTATTCTTTAGGAGGTGCATTTGACCAAAATAAAACAGAAATGGACGGGGGAAAAGTTAAGATAGTATCTTCAACAAAGAGAATTAGGTATGTTTAAATCTCACACATAAAATAAAAAGCAAACATTGACAACACAGGTACGATAGATTTGTATTTATTATTATTCCTTAGAGATACAATATAACACTTTCTGATATATCCTTATTAATTCCCTCACTGCTGGAGAATGTAAATCATTTGTTGTGTCTGAGCATGTTCACAAAGATCCTTGGTAATGAGGCTGATGTAAAGCTTTGTGTTATTTTCTACAGGATCCACCCAGAGGCAGAGAGAATTCTGGGAAGTTCCTGCATAGCTGTTGTGTGTCTGGAACGACTGACTTTCCAAATAGACCCTAATGAGTCCGTATTTCTAGTAAATAGGCAGCCATTGTTGTCTATGGTTACACCATGTACACCTCAGATACACACGGAACAGCAAGGGGTTGTGATCCAAGAAGAGCATTCTCAGAAGGTACAGACCTTGATAATTGTCAAAATCAGCACAAGGGTCATTTGAACTGGGACCCTACATTAAGGCCAAAAAAGGCCATCAAGAATATAATGCTCTTGTATCTCCCCAAAGAATAATGTTATCGATACTTGTTTTTTGTTGCAAAAATAATTTACAAATGTTTCAATTTGTCTGCAGAGTCTATTCCATCAGGATATTGAACAGAGTACAAAGTGCATAAATGTGTGTCCTCAATCTGAACACGGGCCAGCTCAAAAAGAAGGTATGGAACTTGTTTCAACAGAAACACACGCTCTTTACATATCCGTACCATCAGTACCTGTTACAGCACAGGCACCAGAATCTGGTATGGGACAAGACTATGAATCTGGATTTGAGTTCCAAGATGAGTGGGATCCAAGTATGAAATTCGAATCAATGCTAGACCTGGAGTCAGAATTGGAACTGAAATCAAAATCTGATTTGGAACCAGAACATGATATGGTTCTGGAGTTGGAATTGGAATCCCCAAAATCTGTTTGTGATCCAGTATGCAAGGGGTACGGTGAGTGGCAAGAAGGGCACTGTTCCACTCATCACAAGTACTTAGTGTCGATGGAGCTGCATGGAAAAGACAAGGGGACAGAGAAGATAGAATATACGAATAAGGGAGAAGAGACAATAGAAGAACAAGAAGATACAACCGAGGAAGGTTACGGACAGATAGGAGGGAAAGAAGACACAGTGAAGGAAATAAGAGAAGCTACAAGAGGGGTTGTCAAGGTGACGGAGGAGAGAGAAGAAGATGGTAAAGACGAAGAAGTGACAGAAACGAGAGAGGAGGGATCTTTGGAGAGAAGAGAGATGGAGAGTGAGGATTTCTGTGCTGTTTGTTTAAACGGAGGGGAACTGCTATGCTGTGATCGCTGCCCAAAGGTCTACCACCTGTCATGTCATATACCAGTTCTCATGTTCTTCCCACTGTAAGTAGTGACAGCCATCTTTGTATTCCTTTTCATACACTCTGTTTATGTTTTCCTTTGAGTTTCATAAACAACTTTTGATCACACATCATACATAATGTTGTCTGTAAAAAAAAAAATAATATAAAAAAAAACACAAAAGATTCTATACACTGTCATGTACTTTGCCCTTGTATTGCTATGATAGCTTTATACAAATGTACTCTCATATTAAGGTAGGCTCTTGCCTATTGATCTATTTGCTATGTCTGTGTGTCCCACAGGGGAGACTGGGTGTGCACACTCTGTAGAAGTGACCAAGAGCCCCAGGCGGAATATGAGTGTGAGAACACATGCTCCTCTGAGGGAGCTGGAGCACCTTATACTCTGTCCAGAACACACCAAAGAGTGGGTAGCACCTATTAAGACATGCAACTTTCAAGACACATCAGAGTGTAGATTGTTTCGGCTCAGAGGGACATGGAGTGTCATTCAGCCATTTGTGTTTCTCCCTCTGCTCAGAGATGTGAGAAGCTGACTCTGCTGCTTTCCTGTCATATCTCAAGCGCCCCATTTCAGGAGCCTGTTAGCCCACTCGTGAGTGTCATCTTCATCCCTGATGCAAAGAAGGTGGTGGTAATCATGAGATAGGAGGAGGAGGATAGTGGGGGTGGAGATAATGGTGGTGATGATGATGATGATGATGATGATGATAATGATGATAATGATGATGATAATGGCTCTGTGATTGGGTTCCAGGCCCGCAATTACTACCAGATCATTAAGAGGCCTATTGACCTCTCAGTGATCAGAAAGAAGCTGAACAAGGGTAACACCCTTCATTACTTCACCTTTGAGCAGTTTGTGGACGACATCATGCTAATGTTCAGGAATTGCGCAACATTTAACTATGTAAGTCAGAACTACGGTATTAGAATTATTTAATTCATTCTGACTTCTCAGAAAATACAAAATATTAAAAACCAAGATATAACATACATATACAAATTTGATATCCTAAACATGCTACAAAGACAAATATCCACGTATATATATTTAATTATGTGACTTTTTATGCCATTTTGAGATATTGTAATAAGGTTTAGATATGGATACAATCAAACATTTGGGATTTAAAAAGAAGCTCTTCTTCTTGTCTCCAGCCAGACTCAGAGGTGGCCCAGGCAGGCCGTGACCTTGAGGCTTTCTTCCTGATTAAGATTCAGGAGGTGTTCCCAGACCAGAACTTCCCAAAGGCCAACCAGGACCGAGCTCAACTCTCCTGGCGTAACAGGAAGAGTAAGAAGCATGTTTTAAGTGGGAAGAAATATTATCTTTAAAAGATTGCTGTTTGTAAGGGCATATCACTGTTCTATTTTATTAATTATGATCTAATCATGTGTAACCCACATATTATTGTAAAGTACCCCTAGTTCAGGTGGGGAGGGTGTGTGTAGTGGAGCTTAGAGTGAAGAATACGTTTAATATGGTAATTAACATTTGGTTACTCTGGCTTGAATTCATCACAGGGTTGTTGGGTGTTATTAAACCATAGGTGCAACTAAACCATAACATAACCGTATATATATTCTATTTGTACATCAGATGAGCTATAATAAAGGATTGACTGAGCAACGCGATGCTGAATAATTTGTTTTATTTTCATTAAATATGAAACCCTACATTTTACAGAGAATACTGTGAGCAAGAGAGAGATAGAGTGAAAGTGTGTGTGTGTGTGTGTGTGTGAGAGAGAGAGAGAGAGAGAGAGAGAGAGAGAGAGAGAGAGAGAGAGAGAGAGAGAGAGAGAGAGAGAGAGAGAGAGAGAGAGAGAGAGGGAGTGAGTGAGAAAGAGAAATATGCACGGAATGTAAGTGTTTTGGTGGGAGTACTGTTGCTGAGTCTTGATAAAACCAGGGTAATGCAATGAAAGCACGTGGCCACTCAGTTCACAGTTTTTGGTGTCTCAATCACAAATCCCATATCACTTAATTCAAAATGATGTGATGGGTAAATAGGAAACTGTGCGTGCACGGAGGCAATGGTTGTCTTGCTCACTAGATTGGAGGCTCGTCTTTGATTGCTCTGACGTCAGTTGACGCTATAATGTGGCCGACAAGACTTCTGTAAAAGCCGGTTTCAGCGACGTTGATTTAAAGATTTTTTCCCGGTGTTTGGAAAGTCATCGACATTCGTAAAGTCAACATGCTATTTTTTATCTTTGTGTCAACGCTGATGGTCCTTATGAATCATGTCGTGCATGGTAAGTACATGTATGCTTTGCTTAAGTTTGGGCTGAAACTAATTAACTAGCCTATGTTTGTAGAGCTTGGTAACTCCAACTTTTCTTAGTCTAAAAGAAATACTGATGGGATAGGCTGATGAATGAGAATAAAGTTATAGGCTCAGTTAAGTGATCGATATGGTAAGATCGTCCATCTAGTAAAGTTTAGATATTTTAACAACAAAAATAGCCATATATATTTGTGACTCCGGTCAGGGATAAAGGGATCAATATTTGAAAGGTAAATATAGAATTACTGACACTCGATGATGTAACTATGTTTCAGAATGAGATGCATGTCATTTTTACTGGGACGATAAATCATTGATTGAGAAAAGTATATGTGACTAATGAGAGAGCAGTTCTTAGGTGGATCTTTTTCTTCATTAATTTAAGTGGACCAAGGAATTACCACTGCTTCACTATTTGTGGTGTAGCAGTCGGTTTTTGTGAAATACATTTAATGTAATCTAGTAACAACGTTAATATGAAGATGATTGATTGACATGAACTTCTTCTCTTGCAGGTGCAAAATGGACTTACATGGGTAAGTGGACTATTGCCTGATTTTATTAATGCTTTCAATGATTGCAACTGTATCATTAACTCCAAAAGCTAGTTACAATCTGACTTTCAATTGACTCCTGAGTCGTCTATTCTCAATACCGGTGTCCTATCAGTGTGTACAATCACACAATTTGGCTACTGTGAGAGTTTACTGTACAAGAGTAATGAGGCTGAAGTCTATTTGGTTTTCAAATAATAAAAAATAACACAATTAACATGAACGACATGATGAAACACAATACAACTTAGTGACTAGCACCCGGTGGAAAATAAATAAATTATACAACTCTGAAACATTGTTTAAATGTCTTAAAATAAGCATCAATGCAATATCCAGCATGACTTTGAAAAAAACTTCTGACAAATGAAAATTCAATGAGTCCAGAGTGATAACCCCTCAGAGGGTGTTGGGAAGACTTTTTGAATTTAGTTTACATTTACATTTAGTCATTTAGCAGACGCTCTTATCCAGAGCGACTTACAGTAAGTACAGGGACATTCCCCCGAGGCAAGTAGGGTGAAGTGCCTTGCCCAAGGACACAACATCAGTTGGCATGACCGGGAATCGAACTGGCAACCTTCGGATTACTAGCCCGATTCCCTCACTGCTCAGCCATCTGACTCCCTTGTTCAAAGTAATTTACACCCCCTTGCCAAATGGTTACAAGGTACCCTCTAATAGCCTACAACCTTGATCCAGCATGGGATCTTCACCCAACCTTCAAAGCACACCAGGACTATCAACTATCTGTCACCACATTTTTACACAGCTCTACTATCTAACCCACACAGCTAAATGCATCTGCAATTTACTTCACCTTGCCTGGTAATCATACTATAAGGGCAAAGTGAAGAGACCACTTGAATGATTACCAGCTCTGACATAAACAGCATTTAGCTTTACTGTATGGAATTTGTATTCCTCAACCCTCAGTCATCTGACCTGGTGTGCTATTTTCTGTTTGAGGCTACCATATCATTTTAAAATGTTGGTATTTGTCCAAAGCCAGGTCTTGTTGGCAATAATAATAACCTAAATGTAGCTCTCATAAGAACAATTCCCAATTAAAAAAATAAAATAAAAATAAAAATAAATATATATATATATATATATATATATTCATTGTTTTATGACTACTCTGTAATTTGAGGTCAAATATTTATAGTGGAAGGAAATTATACTTGCTGCATTTAGCAGGTTTTGTGTTTGCTGGTCCCCATCATATTATTAATAATAGCAGTAACATGCAATTACAGAGAATACCTGTCTGCAGATTCTGTTCAATCTGCTGGCCACCCTATGATCACTGATAAAATAGACTTCCTGAGAAAAATCTGATTCAGATGGTTATTTAGCTTAGTGGCAATGTCTTTACCATTTGATAACATAGCCAAGTAATGTTAGCAGCAACTGTGAGAATGCATACAGTCAGATTTGAGCTTTAGTTGCTGAGTCGTGGTGGAAAGTGACGACAGTGAAAACTTAAAGAACCTCAGGCCTGTCTTCAGTACATTGTGCATGTATGTCCAGCGGGGTGGATATCATCCTAAGTTACAGTCAAACAATATGAAGACACCCCTACTCAGAAGCTGGTGGCCCACAGGGATGATGACGTTCTCTGCTGACCCTGGCACTGCTAAGTCCTGTGACTTCACCTCCCAGCTCCATCTGGGTGACAGAGAGAACCAAGCTACCCTGGAGTATGGGAAGTGACTCACCCCAGCCCAACTCCCGTATGGTTAAAGCTTAAGTCTCGAAAACCTCAACTGAATGTGCAAGTGTTCATAAAGCCAGAGCAAAACGCTGCTATTAGTATTTATCCTTCTGGCAACACTTTACATTAAGGTCATCTGGGGGCTTTGCTGAATGTTCATGTGATGTGCCTCAATTCAGAGTTCATTCAGTCTTCCGAATGTATAGACATTCGGAGGGATTCTTGACTCAGGGCATTTGATGCCAACGGTTGAAACATTACTAGCATTCAAATTGTGCAAAAGAAGACTTGGGGGTTACCACAGGTCACTGGTGTAATTATGAGACCGAAAATTGGCCCTAATTAAAACGGCAAATGAATTGTACGGTAAGTAATTGTCACCAAAATAGTGTGTTGCTTTTTCTTGAGACATTTGACATGAAGCTGAACGTTTTGAGCCCAGTGATTTTAGAGGGTAGTTTCCCTCATGTTCTGTACTTTTCTTTTCAACATGTCATGTGGAATCAATTCACTGGGCTCTGTGATGTGATTGGGAGGAGAAGGTTTGCATGCCACACCATGCACATCAAAACACAACTGGCATATAATATGGTAATTGTGGAAACAGTGAATGACATCTGAATGAATTATGAATGGGTCGTCACGCTGAATTATGAATAGTCAATATGCAACATGCAGTGGAGCGAGAATAGCAATTTTTACTTGAATACATGTAGTACATTGAGCTGTCTATTATGTTTGAGTGCTTTTCTTGGAGAGACATGTTTGGATATCACACCGGAAAAATCCACCAAGAAACCATTCTTCTCATTTTACTGACTGAATACATGTGCCATGGAGTTGGGACCGTATTTATCTCGTGCTCAATGAACTAGACTTCACAGTGCATGCAGAGTTATCTTGGTCATCCTTTGGTGCCTCCATATCACAATAGACTACCGCAAGCCTCAAGTCCTCTCGGTCCCACTGGATACTCTACTGTGACAGGAGGCTTGACTGCCGGCGATACAGCACTGGCTGACGTCATGCATTGGTGAACTGTGCTATAGAAACCTTTAATTTGGAAAGGGATGGTATTTTCACTGGTTGTCCCAGCTAACGACATTTTAGTTCTCACTGCCTCAGATTGATACTGGTGGCCAAGAGGGCCAAGAACAGGCAGAACACAAGCCACAGGCCTCTCCCATGCTGCTGTGTAGTCAGCCCTGCACATCACACAGATAATAATACTTCACTTTGATGACAGATAAAACGTTCTGCTGGCCAGGATAAATCCTGGCACCCTTTTTGAAGTTGTCCCCTGTTGCACTTAACTTTAGATCATGCTTTGTTCTTGGTTTGCCCTTTAAGAAGAGCTTAACATTTAAAAGGTTTTCTGTTGATTTTCAACTAAGGACTTGAATCATAGCAGAAATAAAGCGCAGGTCGGGAAGTGTCCCCATCGTGTCAGCCAGATTGTTTTCAAAGGCCAAATGGATGCTTTTGTGGTACTTCCTGTGCTAATATTCAACCTCTCATATCTAATTGGTAAAAGGTCACATGGTCTCCTGTCAGCAATTTCTGATGTGATGATGATGTTACAGGATCTCATGGAGAAAATGTCTGGTCCAAGCAATATCCTTTCTGTGGAGGGGCATTCCAGTCTCCCATCGACATCCAGCCAGACCTGCTGAGGTTTGATCCAACTTTGCGACCAATTGAGGTCCGGAACTACAACTTATCAACCGATGAGCAGCTTACACTAGGAAACAATGGTCATTCAGGTGAGTGGAAATTGTTAACTATGTAACACGCATGCAGTAAACCAGTGCACATACACTGTAGATGGTCCTGTAGTGGTACACAGGATAATGGCAAGAGTGTCATCAAAACCTCTGTTTCTAGAGTTGTGAGCTAAATGGGGAGACAAAAGTACAGTTTGTATACATGATATCACTTTATCCTGAGATGTCTTTCAGAACATAAACAGCAACAAATCTGTAACACAGGAGCAATGTCTCTTTTGTGTTGGTTCAAGACATGACATCATATTGACAGTGACATCAATGGAGATACAATGGCAGAGGCTGCTGTTTCACCACATGTCATCAGCCAGCAGGGTGCTTGGACCAGACAGATGCTTATGCTTGCATGGCTAATGTCTGGTTGTGCTGTTGGTTAAATGGAATTTGCTCAGCGACTGTGTACTTGAGGTACAGTATGCTGATACAGCTCTCTCTCGAACATGCACTTACCCAACGGGGGGCTAATCATACACCCTGACAGTGGCAGGTGACTGCGTCATTCCGGATTCTCACAAACGGACTTGAGGTTGCTTTGACAGTTTGACAGCAGGAAACAGTGGATGCTTTGGCAACCCTAAAAAAAAAAACGATAAAAAAAAAAAAAATTCACATCAAGCTGACATAGATCATCTACTTAAAATTCACATGAGCTGCTCTTTTAAGATGCCATCCTGTGGGCTGAATATGCTGGAAATGAGGAATCAAATCTCTGCATGTTTATTCCAAATTTTAGATGGGTTACTTTAGGGAAAAAAGCTATCCATGTGAAACCTACACCTGCAGCAGGTAGTCCGGTAGCTTGTTGAGGCGGATGAAGCGTTACAGGTCTGGCTGCCAGGTGTGTATGTCAATATCCTAAGGCATCATATCAACAACCTGAAAAGAAAAATGTCCTTCCTCGGTTTCTCTAGTTTTGTAAACGGAAATATTGCCCTCTGTTTTGTGTCCACAGTGCAACTATCCCTGCCCTCCAGGATGCACATCACCGGCCTCCCTCATCACTACACTGCTGCCCAGCTCCACTTCCACTGGGGCTCATCTAGACTGCCTGCTGGCTCAGAGCACACTGTCAATGGCAAGCAGTTTGCAGCAGAGGTAAATGGGCTGGGACAATGGGTCAGCAACAATAAACAAAAACATTACCACCAGTTATGTATTGAGGGGTAAACATTGAGGTATGCTGGGGGCTGTAACCTGAAGTTGTTTGCCAGGAGACTGGATAAGATATGACAGACTTGTTGAAAGGACTGTAAATGTATTGTGTACATTCTATCGGTATACAAGTACAGCTTATCATATAGCTTGACTGAGGACATCTAGCAAAAGTGACTGTGCCCTAGGCTGAGTTTAATCATTTGATATTCAGCGACTTCAGCATGTGACATTTGACTGTCACAGCGACCAGAGCCAGTGACACCCTTCTAGCATGGCTTACTTTAAGAGGAGGAAACTGCTTGGAGCTGCCTGTCTGCATATCTGTGTCCCAGTTCTCTCAAACATCAAGTGGCAGATGTGCATCTGAAGCGTCAACCCTTTTGGCAGTCACAGGAACGGCTTATTGTGCATCTTACGCTTCATGGTGTAATTTAATGCATATATAGGGTCTGGATTTGTGGCTTGGACTCCATCATTGCTATCCAACACAGATTTTCTCAGTAGGCCTTTTCCTGGTTTTAGACATCAAAACATTACAATTTACTTACCACTACTGTAAGTTAACAGGCAGTTGCAAGATTGAGAGTTGCAAGATTCCATCTTCAGACCTCAGACCTACAGCATTATCTGCTGTAGGTCTGAGGAGAGCCAAGCACAAACTATTTGGTTGGATATGTCAATGAAAATCATGGTTGCTTGTAACCTTTAGGAGTCATTCAGTCAATCCATGGTGTCTGAAGTACAAGATTGTAATGAGTTGCTTTAGAAGGCCAGAGCATTGCCTGGCCAGCGACTGCAAAGTAAAAGGTGTTCTTCCACATCTTTACACCTGAATTTGCATATTTTATCACATGGTTAGTGCCAAACCTGCTAAAATGTAATTATACTCCAATGCTGTAGGGAATTAACTAGAATGCTAGACTATTATATGTTTGAATTTCCAATGACCTCTTCTATGTGGCAACGTTGTCATATCCATAGTCCAGTAAACGTTTTTTTGGCATATAGTGTCAGTCACATTGAAAACTACCTCAGACGATTATGCAGAAATTCAGGTGTTACAACAGGTATAATTTCTTTCTCTTTTTCTAAAGAGGAACATTTGAATTCAGGCCTGGGTGTGTTTACTATGTAAAGGAATAAGGCTTTTAATATAGTTAAAATGACCAAGTTAAATCATGTGTCCTTTTAAAAGACCATACCCTTCAATTCAAACACATGACTTCCATGACCTGACACAGGACACGTAGCAAGAGAGCCTCTTTTCAACTGCCTCCAGGCAACCGAACCACAAGAAAACCTACTTACTTTGATGACATGTTGTCGTTGCAGTCCTGCATGATGCCATGTTGAACATTTCCCAGAAGTAGTAAAGCCTTGCCCCTTTTCTCCCAAGACATTTTCTGGAAATACACTGACATTACATGAGTGTTTGCATCAATTCCTGCCTGCTTATGTGGGACACAAAGCTGAAACACCAAGCAAAAAGATTCTCCACAGGTGCCGTTGACCAGTGTATCGCTGACTGAATGAGAGAAAACCACGACTTTAAAATGGTTTATTAACACCGAGATGTTACGCCCATCTATCTTTCCTGTCATTTTGTGTGTGAACATGGTGGATGACTCCCTGTGTATCTCTTCTTTCTCAGATGCATGTTGTGCATTTCAACTCAGACAAATACGCCAACATCTCAATGGCAGTTGACAAATCTGACGGACTGGCTGTGCTGGGTGTTCTGATAGAGGTGAGAGCCCATAGATAAAGACTGGATCAGAAGGACCAACCTCATAAACAGATTGTGTATATAATGTCAGCCTCTCTCTGATACAGATCGGGGAGTTCAACCCAGCATTTGACCAGTTCCTTAAGTATATCAATGGGATTAAATACAAAGGTGAGTTTTACATTGATGGTTATCTCAATTCAAATAAAAATAATGGTGGTTGAAATAACTACACTGACTGCTGCTCTCACCTTTTTTGTTTTTATTCATTTCAAACTGATACAGAACATTAATTTGCCAGATCAGGCGGATCTACCAGGCTGGAATGATTCATAGAAATGTTTACACTCTTGATTTTAAAAGAAATATAACCCCATTGATGGGAACTACTGTTTGTATTTGACTTAGACCAGAGGGTGCAGGTGGCAGGGTTTAACATCCGGAGTTTGCTGCCTACGCGTCTGGATGAATATTACCGCTATGATGGCTCCTTGACCACGCCTCCATGCTATCCCAGTGTGCTCTGGACGGTCTTTAGGTCTCCCGTCTCCATCTCTGTCAAACAGGTGCTGAAACAGTTGATGTCACTTATTTTTCTATAGAGTATATAGCTGGGTTGGGATTTGTAGCATCAAAGTTTCATGTTCTTTAATGTGAAATGAAATCTAGGCCAATCAAAGCACCAAAAATGTAATGTACACTGTAGAGCTTCAATTGCTCTAAAATGGTGGGAAATGTATGTCATGTCCTGTTTTGTTGTCTGCTTAGTTCCAAGCCCTAGCAACAGCAATCTACGCCTCTGGTCCCCAAGATTCAAACCCTGTGCCTCTCAATGGAAACTACAGAAAACCACAGTTGCCCAACAACAGAGTAGTCCTGGTATCTTTTAAGGAGGGTAAGTATGGTCTTCCTGGCTATGCTTTGGTATTGTGACAGAAGCTAAAGATATGCTGTTTTAGTGAATGGCAAAGCTTATGCTGCAACAATCCAAAAATGGCAGAGTACCGGCTGGGTTCAATGGGGCGGACGTGACATTTGTGGCCTCTTTGTGATGAAAGGCCATCGAGCTTGCATTTGCTTCTTCAGATTCCCCACCTTTTGATTTCCGCTTGACTGCATCAATGCAGCTATTTTGACATTCTTGACTTCCTTGTAAAATTGATTGACAAATGACTTCTGAAAAGTGGAGAACAGCCATTCTCCACAACACGCTATACATTACTTTAATTGGGATGCTCCTCAGCACATAAATCTGTCTTCAAAGGCCTCGTTTTAGTCAGCGGTGGTTAACCCTACATTATGGACCGAAAAACCATACGCAGTGGAATGACAGGAATCTGCACCTCTCCTTCATTTCAAGAAATTCTCTTGCACAAGTACGCTTTCCTAATGTCTGATCTCTTCAGCATGGCACGTTGGCTTCTTCTTCTTCTCAGCTTGCATGATAAACACTTTGCAGGAGTCGGCATTCTGCAGTCACTGTACCAGCGCAGGCAGTATAACTGCATGTTGTTTGTCAAAGCCAAACACCATACACGGGATGCCCTCTGAGTAGAGATGTCTAACAGCCTGATCCTGTATCTGATCCTGTATCTGATGCAGGCCGAGGACTGTATGGTATTATCACTGTCACATCTCCCCTCTTGAGGAGGCAAACCATCCGGCAGCTGCAGCTTGGTGACCTTGCGGATCTGGCCGACGATGGGCTGCAGCAACTGCTGCCCAAACTCAGACAAAAGCCCCAGGCTGGAAACACATGGAAGAAACACAAGCCCAGCTGGGGCCAGACCGGCTTTGAGAAACAAGGGCTGAAATTTAAGGTGAATGGAGACACCGCGTTCAGCTCCTCACCTTGGAAGCACACCCAGGCCGGGCGCTATGGGGCTGGGCTGAATGAGGACGCGCTGTGTTGCGTTTCTCTGGAGCAGAAGGTCATCCATCAGCTGAGGAGAACTCACACTGAGGCCCATCTGGTCCAGGCTCTGAGAGAGGTGATGTTACCACAGCTGAACTTCAGGAGTTACCTGCACGGCCGGTCTGACCTGGCCCTCCCCACCATCAGGCTTATCCTCAGTGGCAGGCCCACAGACGAGGCCTTTGAGCTTGATCGCTCTCTGACCAAGGCCTATGTGGGGCAGAGGAAGAGTGCAGCGGAGCAAAAGCCAAGCTTGGCCCTCACAAAGTATTCAAGCCTGTCTGTTGATACTGTGCCTGAAAATCCCCACAGCCCAGTCCAACCATATCTATGGATCCAACCAATGGAGTGGGAGGACTAGAACTTCCTCACAATTCGATATATATTCTAGACCAAAGTAACATTGTAGCCGGACATTCTCTAAACGTCCTGTGCATTTACAGCGTACACCTAATTTGGGGTCTTTTTGTAATTTCTGCTAAAACGATGAGATGTCTGCAGCTCGTACCGACTGTGGATATTTCTTCTGACTATGCCAAATTGTCACTATCACTCTGCTTTTATACAGCTCAAGTTGTTCGAACGGCAAACTGTCCGAACCCGTGGGTTATACACATATTCACGGTTACCAATATGCATAATATACTGTATAACCACATTTCTTAATGATGAATAATGGGTATTTTGTTTTTGTGGAACAATTGCCATTACCAGTGCATTCATATACAGTGTGGACTGCAATTTCAATGACAAGGGCAGACCTGTTTAAGGAATGATATGCTACAGTGCTTTGCGTGGGAAGCTAAATGAACAAAGCTACATATAAATGGAATGCATACAAAGACAAGTGACGTACTTGTCTTTTAGAATTCTAGAATTTTATTTGGAAAAGTAGTCATATGTTGCAGTAATTGTACATTGATGTGGTTAGTGTATTGCACTACAAAGAAAGAAAATTTGTATTTAAACAGTTTCGTAATGCTGGCTATAGCTGCTTGTGATGTGGGTTGAAACGGTTGTCTGCTAAATAAAGTCATATATTGAACAAATACTCTGAACAGACAGTTTTACATCCTAACACAACACCAAGGGCTTTCTCTGTGGCCCTTAACCCATTCAACTGTGTAATGAACGGTATGGAAATGGAACAAGTCATAGTTGTTGGTTTGTGTACTTTTCATTATGTGCATATAATTTCTATACTCTTGGTTGCTTATGAATGTATGCATGCCCATGATAACCCAGATTTACTGTATTTTTCCTCTTGAGTATGATATTTCTGTCTGCACTTCTAACATTCCTCTCTGAATTTTGCTCCTTTACCCAGACATCCTGTCCTGGATGAGCATCGGTATGTTACTTGTGTGTATTGGTGTTTTCTATTCTGGTGGCTATGATTGATGTCTTCCCATGCATGCACACTTCTGCTCATTTTACATTTACATTTAGCAGACGCTCTTATCCAGAGCGACTTACAGTAAGTACAGGGACATTCCCCCGAGGCAAGTAGGGTGAAGTGCCTTGCCCAAGGACACAACGTCAGTTGGCATGACCGGGAATCGAACTGGCAACCTTCGGATTACTAGCCCGATTCCCTAACCGCTCAGCCACCTGACTCCCATGGCTTCATCTTAAATGAATCCATCTTGACATTCTTATTCATACTAGCATGTTTGTTCTCTTTCGTCATGAATTAGTTGCTGACTAATGAATGACGTGCAAAAGAACTACATCTTTCTGGATGTGTCACCATTGGAGTTATGTAAAGACTATACTGTTATATACATTATTAACACTCATCCATTAGCCATGCTACTAATACTTTCATTCTTGTCCTTCTATATCAAGTCTTGGTATTAAATGTGTACTGTAAACATGCACTTAAACCTTTTTTTCTGGCCTTGCATCTGGGGCTTGCAGAATCTAACAATTAAATACAGTGCCAATACAGTACAAATTAAAGTGTGAATACTGTATACTGCCCTATTACATGGAGACACAAACTGACTCAGAACACAAAATGGTATTTTGAGATTCTCAATGCATTCATGCCTGCAGGTATACTGGTCTCCATAGTTGTGGCTGTAATGCTTGGACTACTGCTAATTATCTCCCTCCTTTGCTGTCTATTACGGCGAAAAAGGTAAATATGATGATTGGTTATTATATAATCAATATTATATATAATCAATATTATATGTCTATTTCCATAATTTCCAAAAGTCAGCGCTGCACTTTTCTTGGTATGTTCTGGACATTTTATATACTTAACCTGAACGTCACTGAAGTCAGACAGTCGTATGAACTATTCAAGTAGTTTTTATTCTTCCCCCCCCCCCATTTGGCTTCTAATACTGCTGTCCAATACATTTTAAGGCAGAAGGGCAGTACAGATAGTCAGAGCAGAGACTTGTTCTCAAATGCCATCTGTCCTCTAATGAAATAGACTGCCTTAATATTTTTGGACAAGAACCAGTGGTCCACTCCCGGCACTTCAGAGCTGACTCATTTAGAGGGTTATGTAAAGTTGACAATGGCGTGATTTCAGCTGACAATTTAAGATTTAAAATGAGACATTTAGGCAGTAAGTTAACCACAAAAGTGTGGTGGCCAGACACATTAAAAACATAAGTTTAAAAAGATGGTACTCTTAATTTTCTGGGGCAAAGTGCTTGCTTGTGCCACTGTAATTGTAAATTACTCTATTGTGATGTCTAGAGAACTCGAGTGCAAGACGAGACCACAGCCTTGAGACGTGTTGTAGTATTGTGGTTCTCGTTAACAACAATTGTACCCTTTGACACACAGTGTTCTTCCTGGAATTGGGATTGGTATGGCAATGGGGAACAACCCAGTTAATCCACAGGAACAATTAAGGCAACACTTTCACACTTATACAGGCAACTAAATCTTCATTTCATTAAAATCTTTAGCAATGCACACCTGGTGTAGAACATGCAGAGGCTCTTTCAGGTCAGGAGAGGTTGTGATGCTGCCTTACAGATGGGCAAGCTCTAGCTCTGCTGACAGGTGGTCCCATCTTCTCCTGCAGTCGGGATCCTTTTATCATTCACAGAGAGGATGGAGATGGACTCGGACGCAATTGTAGGTTTGTCAGTAACTAGACTCTGTCTAGTTACTGACAAATCTTTAGACTCTGTCTGCATTCATAATTTTGTATTTCATCCTCAGATCTGGAGCAGAGCCAGAAAAGAGTAAAGCTGTTGGCTATAACCTCGGAGAGAGGGAAGAGCCAGAGTATGGATCAAGAGTTTAGCTCACCCTGCATCCCTGCATCTACAGATACCTGGAGACGAGAGAACTCCGTAAATAGAAACTGGAACATTCACCGCCCTCAAAGTACTGTTGTAGTTCAGTCTAATTTGTGATGCTGAGTCTTTCGCGTGGGTCAGTTCGGACCCTCGTATTTGCATGACGTAAACTTAAACCAGATGGAGACATTTTTATGCTGCTATCCCACTGGTAGGTCAATTATTTTTGTTTTCATCTCATCCATTAATCCTTCACGTCAGAGTGTACGGGCATTTTAATACAGTGCTTTAGGCAAGGGGGAATACAGCCATCCCAATCATTTATCAGCTCACCCCAATCAATTCTCAAATCACAGTTCACTAGTGAAGTACCCAGGCTGACCTAGGAGGCTGAAGCTACGACCAAAACTCTCAGGTCAAGTTTAATTATGACATCTGTTCCCTTTGGCTGTCCAGACTTGGTGGAAAAAGCATAACCACAGTCCAAACAATAGGGGGACACATGGAGACAGACTCCCACTGATGGTAGGGTGGCCTGAGAAGGAAGGGCTGTACCACAGCTTTATCCACCCTGTACTTAAAGCTGCTCTATGGATTTCATAATAAAACGGTACCCAGCTCCACAGTCACACAACAGTCCCTTCCCTGTGAATAATGCTGAGAAAAGGGCTTTGTTCCAGCAGGGTGTATGTGGGATGACCTCTGAACCCTCTCTGCCACTCTGATCATGAGACTAACTCCTCGCCACTTCTGACATTCTCTGTAGACAGAACCTAGTCTACCACAGCTATGTCTGCCCTACTATGAGAATGACTTCACAGGGCTCACCTTTTTAAATACATAGTGGTATGTACGTACATGAAACTGCCAAAAAAAAATCATTTGGATCACAATTGTTTCTTGATAGTTATCAATGTACTTTGACAAACCAAAACTTGATAAGAGTAGGCTAGTAATGCATGCAGAGGATTTTAACCTAGAAATGAACTTGCCTGGAATGGGAACTATACTTGGAATGATATGTATTAGATGGGGGAATACTGGGGATGTATGACCAACACAGAAACAGTGTTGATTCCTGTAAATAATCATTCTCTTTCTGTTGATTATTGTAAGAGGGCAAACTGAGGCACATACAGTGTAGAGGGAGAGTTTGTCCTACTTAGGTCGTAGTCGTGGCATTTCATGTTCCATCACACCGTCAAATTTAAGGATTCCCTTTACCATTCCTCTGCTGCTTGTAGTGTCACACTGATGTTATGTGCCAGTATCTTCACCTCCCAACATTAAACCCATGGAATGTAAAAAGAATGTCATGTTCTTGACGACCTAGCACCTGGCAGAATAAGCTGGAGTAGTGGGGGATAATGTATTTCAGGATTTCTTCTGATTGTGGTTGGTGTTTTTGGCGTTGTTTGTGTACAAGTGTTTGCAAATAATTCGTGCTTTTGTTATTGTTTTGTGGCACATATTTGTGAATGTTATGCATTTAATAAATGTTTTAATCTCATACTGCATATCTTAGGTCTTTATATTTAATTTAAATACCAAAGGATGTTTATAGAATGAAACATACTTGAATGGCAACGTCGCTGCCTTCCTATTAGACCTACAACATCGACATCTAGCGATTAGTCTTTGTAAGTACGACTACATCTTGTCTTCTACATCCAATTGGCTAGCAGTACATACGCTCGAATAACTGAAATATAATCGTAGCTTAGTCACTATAGAATAATTGCAACCAGTTCATGGAGAATATTTTGAGGAAAAAAGACAAATCAAAGTTTGTTAGATGTTTTGGGACAACAAATCTTGCCGTCCTCGGTAGACATTGGATATAGAAGTTACCATATTCCATTGCATTTCCCGGTCCAAATTGTTCTCTGCAAACTCGAAGTTGCTGTGGTTGATCAAGGCAGAACAAGTTATAATAGTCAACCACTAATGCAATGCATCACCAACCAGTTTTAAAGAACCGCCGGACCCTTTTGGAACGGGCAGAGAAATTTATATCCGATATTTATTTCACGGACTGCAATCTCAGGGGAAGGTAGGCTATCGCAACAACGCATTCAGTTATATTGTGTGTGCGAGATACATTTATTTATCCTCTTTGACAGCATAACTGCATTATATTTGGATTCAGTGTCCGGTTGCGAAGAACCGGAACCAAGCTGTATTCTGTATTCACTAAAACAGACTGTATGGAAACACTTGTCCACTGGAATCACTTTCGTCCTTCCTGTCACTCAAACGAATTCCATTCTTGGAGGCTGTCAAGAAGGACTTTGTGCCATATAAAGTTGGCGATACCTTTGGACCTACGTAAGTAGCAAATGCAGTGTATTACCAGTTGGCATCTAATAAACACATTGTTTCTACTTCTTGGTGGTGATGCAAGTATTTCTGATCTAAATCTCTGCCTATTCAGATGGTGGACTTGCTGGTTTGAAGTGTCCCTGAGAATCCCAGATGCATGGAAAGGGAAGGAGGTCCACCTCCTTTGGGAGAGTGATGGAGAGGCAATGGTGTGGAAAGATGGGCAGCCATTCCAGGTAAGGGTATTAAAACACTATTATTTTAAACTGTTGCTGTACAAAGTATTGCAGAATAACAATGAAATGCATTTACAGGGATTGACAAAAGAGGGTGAGAAGACCAGCTACATCCTGACTGAGTGTCTGAAGGATGAGGAGCCACATAGGTGAGTGAGCGTTAGGGCATAGCCAATGTTACCTGTTCAATTGCTTCTCGTTGTTTCTGTTTTTCATGGTGTTTCACTGCTTTCTGTGCTCCAGTGTCACCCTGTACGTGGAGATGGCCTGTAATGGACTCTTTGGAGCTGGGAATGGATCTATGATTGCAGCCCCAGACCCTGACAGGAAGTACTCTGTTCAGAAAGCGGAGCTTGTGGTGTTCAACAGGAACGTGAGGGACCTGCTGACTGACTTTGAGATGCTGGTTGACATTGTGAAGGTAATATTTGAGGAACAAATGTTATTGTCAGTATGATCGTTGTATTTGATCTTGATAGTCTCCCATTGTCCTCTCAGCTACTTGGAGAAGGAGATCAAAGGGGCTACCAGGCATTGTTCATAGCCAATGAGATGGTGAACCTCTGTGAGCCAACCAATCCTAGCACTTTTCCAAAAACCCATAATCTGGCCCAAAAGTTCTTCACTCAGCGGAATGGACAAAGCCAGCACACCGTTCATGCCATGGGCCACTGCCACATAGATTCAGGTCTCAATCTCCGATATACTCTTTTCTAAATCCACTGTTTTACTAAATATGTTAACTTAAACTAATCAATGCTCTTTGCTTGTCGTCCTTTCAGCCTGGTTATGGCCCTACGAGGAGACCATCCGTAAGTGCGCGCGCAGCTGGGTGACGGTGATCCGCCTCATGGAGAAAAACCCAGAGTTTGTGTTCACCTGTTCTCAGGTACCTAATCACATTGTTTATTTGGCCTGCATTGGTCCACCAGTTTGTCGATGGTAACAAGTTCTGAAATCTTTCTTTGATCTGAGATTACTTAATGCATCCCTTAGAGGCCATTGCACAGCTGTAAATCAATGCAGGTTATGCACAAGGTTTATACACAATACATCTTTGGTCAGGCTCAGCAGTTTCAGTGGGTGAAGAGTTGGTATCCAGGCCTGTTCTCCCAGATACAGCACTATGTCCAAAGAGGACAGTTCATCCCAGTAGGAGGTACATGGGTGGAAATGGTGGGTCTGACATTCAAAAAGCATAGATCCCACTGCAATTGCCATATTTATCCCTTGGTCAGATAACATGATATGTAATAGCTGAATGTCTGTCTATGACCAGGATGGGAATCTACCATCAGGTGAGTCGATGGTCAGACAGTTCCTGGAGGGACAACGCTTCTTTCAGCAAGAGTTTGGAAATTACTGCAAAGAAGTAAGGCATCACCATACTCAACATTGTATTTGATAAAGGATAGATGTGGATATGGATGCATATGTGTGTGTGTGTTCCTCTCTGCAGTTCTGGTTACCAGACACATTTGGCTACTCAGCACAACTCCCTCAGATAATGCAGGGCAGTGGCATCACACGCTTCCTTACACAGAAGCTCAGCTGGAACCTTGTGAACGATTTCCCTGTGAGTGCCCCCTTCTGCCAAGATAAAAACAACGACCAAGGGCTTAAGCGCCATATACAATTGAAAGGAAACACCCAACTTTTTAACCCTTGTGATGGGTCATTGTGACCCATCAGTCATTGTGACCCACCATCGTATTGCGACAACTTTACCACATACAAAAACAAAGTGAAGCATCTTCTTTTAACCGTCGGGCTGTCTCAGACCCCCCACATACAAGGTTAAAAGAAAATGCAATTTATTTGTTTTTGTATTGGTTAAAATTGGGTAAACACAACAATGGTTTGTTGTGAACCTTTGGGTCATGTGACCCGAGGGCAGCACAAGATATTCATGGGATTCTTTTCACTCTTCTATCAGCACAATACGTTTTTCTGGGAGGGATTAGATGGTTCCCAAGTCCTTACCCACTTCCCGCCAGGAAATTCCTACGAGATGAAGGGCAAGGTTGAGGATGTGAGTTATTCAATATTTACCTTTTGTGAACCACCCCACCTCTTGTGATGACGTTCGTACACTGACTAAGTCCTTACACTCTTACTATTACAGCTGGTGAACACTGTGAAAAACAACAAAGACAAAGGCCGAGCCAATCACAGCGCAGCCCTCTTTGGGTTCGGGGATGGGGGTGGTGGGCCCACCCAGCTGATGTTAGACAGACTCCAGCGGGTTCAGGACACAGATGGACTTCCAAAGTCAGTTCCTCTTCCACCCCTGAGTCAATTTGAGTCAACAACCACCCATAAAATTAGCATTGTGTTTACTGCTGTCTAGACATCTAGAAATATAACAAAGTAGGAGTAGGGTGTTGACCAAATACAGGAATTGTGAACCACTCACTGTGACATCATCACTGTGTGGTAAAACGATTGTTTCAATCCCCCATGCCTTAGTCAAAACCACGACCATTTCCTCCCTCTCTTACTGTATCGCAGGGTCCAGATGTCCAGTCCTGACAGGCTGTTCTCCCAGCTTCAAGCTGACTCTGCCCTTCTGTGCACCTGGACTGGAGAGCTCTTCCTGGAGCTTCACAACGGTACCTACACCACACAGTCACAGGTGATTTACTGAAGTCTACTTAACATCTCCATGTAGCTTGGGTCTGATTAAATAGAGGCCGTAGCCCTTTACTAGATACACATACCTACGTAAAATTTACATTTGGTTTGTGTTTTCACAGATCAAGCTAGGGAACCGCCAGTGCGAGACACTGCTCCATGATATAGAGGTAGCCAGCAGCTTGTCCCTCTGCATGGATAAGACCTTCCAGTACCCCTCCAAACAGCTCCAGGAGCTCTGGAGGTAAGGACATGCTAGCTCACTAACTAGGAACAGTACGCATTGTAGCAGCAGGTGCTCACAAGTAGACATGCTTTCTGTGTTCTACTTACAGGCTGCTGCTTCTCAACCAGTTCCACGATGTGATTCCAGGCAGCTGTATCGAAATGGTGGTAGAGGACGCAATGAGATACTACCAAGGTAAGAAAAAGGCATGCCTGACCAATTGCTTTGTCCACGTTTAATCACTGTTTAGGTAAAAGACCGATGACACGTTTGGTGTTTCAGATATCCGAAACAAAGGGGCCACACTGCTGCGTGAGGCTTGCAGTGTGCTGGTGTCAAAAGAAAAGATGAGAGATTGCACTGCTGTGTTTAACTCCCTTCCCTGGGAGCGCAATGAAGTCATCCAGTTGCTAGAGGGTGCTACTGACCCAGGCTTAGGTAGACACACGTCCTTGAGTAGACACAATCACATTCAAACTGTGTTTTTGTCATTTGGTTGTGTTATGCATATCGGCGAGCCCTGTCTATTTAGAAACTCTTAGCTTGCCTGATTTCCATGTTTTATGTGTTCTTATAGCCCTGGTGAGAGTTCCCAGTGTGGGTGTGGCCACTGCCAAAGAGTCTTTGCAACCTGAGACTCCTGTTACTGTCGCTAAACAGGTATCATGGAGGAGATTTGGTTTAAGGAAGCAAAATGCCATTAGCTAATGTTACATTTTAAGTGGTCTTGGGTGGTCTTGTTTTGCATGATAGGACGATGGTACAATCTTAATGGAGAATGGGATTTTGCGCACTGTTGTAAATAAGGATGGCACTCTGGCTTCATTGTACATGCTGAAGGCAAACAGGTGAGACAATCCCAATTTAATGACATTCTACAATACTGTGCATAGGTCCCATCTCTTGATCATCTGTCCCTGTCTGTACATTAAGAGAGGCCATATCAGACGGCTGCCTTGGAAACCAGTTTGTGTTGTTTGACGACGTCCCCCTGTACTGGGATGCCTGGGATGTTATGGACTACCATCTTCAGACGAGGTGAGAGAAGCATTAGCATTTCAGCATTAGCATGTCATAAGCATAGCCTGTCATTCTCATAGGTCTTCTTTTTAAGTGGATGCTCAGTGGTGCTCTTTTCCCCATAGGAAACCAGTGATGGAGGTGGTTCGGCCGATCCAAGTAGGATCCTCAGGTGGATTGCGTGGCAGCGTCAGCTTCACCCTCAGGATCAGTGACAAGAGTACTGTCACCCAGGAAATCATCGTGGATGCCATGTGTCCCTACATTAAGTTCAACACACAGGTACAACACCAAGAAAAAGACTATGTTTTCTTTTAACAGAATAACTTTCTTTAGCAATAATCAGATTTACAATGTATGCATGTAGTTGGCAGGAAATAATTGACATCAGATTCTGGTCTGGTGGTTGTTTGTGGCAGGTGGAGTGGAGAGAGTCTCACAAGTTCCTTAAAGTAGAGTTCCCAGTACGAGTTCGGAGCCCTAATGCCAGCTATGAGATCCAGTTTGGCCATCTGCAGAGGCCTACACACAGAAACACCTCCTGGGACTGGGCCCGTTTTGAGGTACACGGCTTGGGAGGAGCTGAATAGCTGCCGACTGACACATCCGTTTGCCAAAATGTGAAATATCCATTACATCTTTGTAACATGTGTTCTACTTATCAGGTTTGGGGCCACAAATGGGCAGACCTATCAGAGCATGGCTTTGGTGTGGCTCTGCTGAATGACTGCAAATACGGTTACTCTGTTCACCTAAACGTCTTGACACTATCCCTGTGAGCCACATTTGTTTGACTGAATTTAAAATTGGTAATGTTCAGCAGAAACCATTAGCACATTTACTTGAACTAACGGCAATGATTCCGCCTCAGGCTTCGGGCCCCTAAGGCTCCCGATGCCAATGCTGACATGGGGACTCATCAGTTTACCTATGCAATTATGCCACACACTGGTGAGTTTCACTTTTCAATTATTTACAGTTCACTGAAGAAAATTAATGAAAGTTTCCAAATAAGAGTGTACTGGGCTTTCCTGCAGGCTCTTTCCAGGACGCATCTGTCATTCAGCATGCATACAACCTCAACTTCCCTCTGCGACTGAGCCTGGCCTCCTCTGACTTGGCCCCTGTCAGTGCCTTCTCTGTCGACTCCACAGCAGTCATCCTGGAGACCATAAAACAGGTGCTGTACCACACCAACATTAACAATAATTACCCTCACTCAGTCAGCCCTGACCAGAATTGACACTGTCCTTCCATAGGCTGAGGACAGGAAGGATGCACTTCTGATACGCATGTACGAGTCACATGGGAGCAGTGTGACCACCTGTCTCTCTACCTCACTTCCTGTCAAAGAGGCATGGTAGTGAGTATTCCAGAATCAGAATTTGTTTTTATTCCCCCCCCCCCCCCCCCAGTCTATCCTCAGTTGGTATTCTGATATTATTGGAAAACCCAGAAACTGGATCAGCAAAACCAGGCAACGTTGTAGTGCTTAACACTCTTCTCTCTATAGCTGTGATCTTCTGGAGCGACCTGATCCTGACCATCCTGCACCTATCACAGCGTCTGGAATGACTTTGACCTTCCTTCCTTTCCAGATTGTCTCCCTTCTCCTGTATCTGTAGATTCATGTAAATCTTTTCTTGTGGCCCACTATGGGTTTTATTACCACCTTGGCACTATTGTTCTGTCCATATACGTATGGCTAGAAACATGGATAAAAGTAGTTTCATATAATTGTAAAAACAAATAAAAGTTTTTGAATGAATATATCTGCTCTTAATCATTGGTGTGCAAAAGGGCATATCCCAGACAATTTATTGAGAATGTATTTCGAGTAAAAAAATAAGGAATGGATTATAAAACTATAAAAATGTTCCCATACAGTACAAACCAACACTACTTGAATTACATGTAGTAGTCTATTTGCTGCTCTGTCTGGTCACACGTCCACTCTTCTGTAGCACTGAAAAAATAGATTCATGTAGTCACACAAAAGCAGTATGCTGTAAATGTGTGTCATCTTCCAGAGGAACTCTTACCCATCTACCCAATACCCTCTGCTGCTGCTCTTCCTAAGAGCGGCCGATCTTTTGTTTTGCTGTGGAATGCTCATTTCCTTACCATTTTGGATACGTTGCCTTTTCGATCCGGTCTGCTTCTCAGGAACCTTTTCTTTTTTTACTTTTTCCGTCAACGTTTCCTGTTCAACTGTCCGTGCCTTTGTGACCCCCTAATACAAGGATGTGTTACTGGACTGTGCGCTACTTTGGAAAGCTACATTTCTCGTCATACTGTACCTCTCCCACCTTTTTCTGCGTCGCGTAATCGTGATTGTCCTCTTTCTTTACTCTCTTCTTCGCCTTAGGGGATTTTGAATCTGCACAATGACAAAGTGATGAGTAATGTATACATTTACTGCAGACGATTACCCTTCTAAGTGTGGAAAAACATGACCATGCTTTTTTCATCAAGGAACACTTTACTTTTAGGCGCCATAGGACCTGGATCACCCTGAAATGAAAAAAAAAATAGGAGATCATAAGAGGTCAAAACAAATGGTCACCAGACATGGGATGCATTTGCATGTACTTCTCATATTTCACCTTAAACCATATGGTTCTGCTATTGTGATCTCTGATTGACTTCATCCCATCCATGCAGTAGCACTGCAGCCATGCCTCAAACACAGAGTAGTCTGCCTTCTCTGGATCATATCCCTTTCCACCTAGAAGTGTAAAAACAATCACACAGGAAGAGAAAGGGAATAATAAACATGACCAAATTTAAGACAGTTGAAGTCCCCTCAAATTACGATAACGTTCCTTAGGGTTGTAAAAAAGTGATAATTGGTAGTAATTGCGATTTACAGCCTCACTCAGTTTGTAGCTGGACTCGAGGCTTTAGGAGATGGACAGCAGATGAACTGTACCTTGCTTGACAACCTCAAGGGGGACTGTATGACACAGGGAGAGAAGGTCAAGAGGCTCAACCGCTGCATTCTTCACAGCTTGGTCTGAAATCTATGACACATAGGATACAAAGCAGTATTTTTAAGCTATGGGAGTGAATGGTGTTTGCATGAAATGGTCACTTAGTTAGCCCTTTCACCTCTGTCTTAGTTGTCTCCTCTGCCTTCTTGTCTTTGCACAGAAGTCCTTCCAGCACAGTTCTTGCCTTCACAAAGGGTTGGATGTTTAATCTTAAAAGAGAAGATAATTTAATAACCGGGGATAATTCCACTAGCATTCAGAGGAATCTTTGTTTCCCACAAAATGAACAACATGGAATCAGTAAAACCCTTTTTTCCACTTCTAAAGAATGGATGAATCTGTAAGTATCATATCAGTGCCTAAAGCATGGAAGGGTATAATGTACTGCAGTTTATGTTCTACTTTCAAAGTCAAATTATTGATACTCTCTTCATTAAATAATGAATTTTGCTGACCGTTATTCCTAATGACATACCATAGGCCCATAGTTTATTTATAATTTGATAGACATTCTTATTCAATTATACACGTCTTTTAAATGTATTCTATTCACAAAAAAAATCTTTAATTTAATAAATGATGGTTGACATTCTTTATATTGTGTGACTAGGCTTTGTTATAGCTATTCTCTGTCTGAAGTGTCTGCAACCATATCTTTGTTTTTAAATCATCGGTGGAGATCTCAAGGCCGCTGGCAACACAAGCTCCATTGTGAACTGTAAAGAGGCACCAGGAGTGGGCGTAAGGGAGGGTCTTGCACATTTGCTTGGGTTTCTGATAAGGTATAATCAGCCTGAAGTCCTTGGGACACTTAAGTTCCCTTGTGAACAAGAGAGAATGAAAATTTCCAGAATTAATGGTGTCCTGAGTGTATGGTGACCTGTTTTCCTTTAGGCTAGTGTGCATGAGAACAGCAGTCTTTTGATCCATTTAGGATAAAATGTTTGTTGTACAAAAGATTTGTGTACTGAAAGTATTTGTGAATGTTTAAGTCACCTGAAAAGAATTTCGGCACGCAGATAGTTCCCAATACCATTAAAGTACTTCTGATTCAGGAGAGTTTCACAGATGGGCCTGTCAAATGCTCGGTCTGAAAGATGCGTCAAGACATTCTCCCTATAGCAAAGAAAATAGGTCTACATGAAGGACTTACAGGAACAAAATATGGTGTAAAAACATACTTGTCTGTCAGTTACAAATAGTTGCCCACTACATCCTACCTGAAGGTCTCATACTCAAACATTATACAAGGCCCTCTGTCAGGTTGCCAGGTCCCATTCGGTTGCCAACCACCAAACCTGCGTGCATCCACAAAGCTGAGCACCCTGCTGGGCTTCTCATTGGAATAGAACTGCAGATGAGCATGCTTGGGGAGCTCATCCTCTGGGGTGAAACGGAAGAAGCCTGACATCCCAAAGTGGAAGATGATGTCCATAGGCTGGTCAGAGTGCCCAGCCTTGACACTCTGTTTGACGTCATCACTCTTGATGGGAGTGAGAGTGAGCCTCACTTCCTTCCCTCTGGACTGGGCTGTGATGCGGTAGGCTTCAGAGGTGAATGGTACATCAGGACGCTTGCTGACCTGTGACTTCTTCACTGATCCAGTGAAAACCACACCCTCACACATCCTGTTAACAAAAAGACTGGCCAAGTGAAGCTCTGGTCCCTCTGGCATTTTAGAGCTGTTGAAACAGGATACAGCTGAAAATATATTGATAATAATTGGGTAAATTAAAAAATATATACAGTACTGTGCAAGTCTTAGGCACCCATATATACATGAATATCGTCTTAAATATTGTACAGTAGCCTATTGTATATGTTATCCAAACAGAATAATACAAATCATGCTGCAGTATAAAAGTTAAATAATGCTGCAGTATAAAAGTTAAATAATGTGTTTAACAGCCAGTCAACCGCTCTCTCGTTTGAAAGTTAGGAATCTTTCTGTCTATTGTCCACTCTAAGTAGAGATCCATTATCAATTAAGTTCATAATTTCACAAACAAAAACGCAGGAACCTGCATAATTGCTACGTGACAGCCAGGTATCGTCTTGCAATGAAAGAAAAACTGTAAGTCAGCGACAGAGCATAGGCTCACTGCTAGGTATCATGTGATCTTGCGGTAAAAAATCTTCAATTTTTTAAGGTGTTCATATCGCTAAATCTCAGGATGTTATCACGAGCTATTGAGTTGAGTATCTGCACATGGGTGACTGTTACCAAACAAGTTGTGCAACTTATGCTGTGTGGCCACTGACTAGAAATCGACATCGGGATAGTAAACAGACTTAATTCAGTATTGCTCAGGAGTTTAATTGATGGTGTTTTCAGTAAGCATGTTTTTTTCTAGCATCTAGCTAGCTGCCAATAATTGCCTTACTCACCAGCAAAGATAAATTTCGGCCTACAGCAGCTCACGTCAACAAAACAATGCTGTGTGCGGCAAGCAGCAGGAAGCTGAGAAAGGCCCAGAGGATGATGGGACTTGTAGTGCAATTCAAGCTGTACAAGTTCATTAGTATTAAAATATTTTTTATTTTTCTCTACATACAATCAACATTTGATCAACATGATCAAAAAGGCACGCAAAACTAAAATGTTAATGAAATATATTGACATGAATAAGGTTATTTACAGATTTTGATAATTTGGTCATATCTTTCTTGATTTTGTATATTACATATTACAGGTAATACGGGTGAATCAATTACTAACAATAAGTAAGAAGGATCACATACCTAAAATGAGCTCTGACACTTTAGAAAAGGACAGCTTTCATCAATAAATGAGAAATTCTGTAGATGGTTCTAAACATTTGTTCATACTCATACTCCATCTTCATTGCAGTGCATTCATCATGGCTTGAGCATGCTTTAGCTCTGTAAGAAAAATAAATAATGCGATGTAATCTCACATACGTAAAAGGTAAAGCAGTGTGTTATTTACCAGAGTGGTGTGTTAAGGACCAGGGTCAAAACATACCTGTCAACAGGACTCTAAATTTGTCTGCGGAAATGGACACAATTGTGGTCTCTGTGGAGCCCGACTCTGCACCTTGCGCCTGCAGTTTAAGCTGCACCGTTGGCTCGTTCACCTCCCTCATTTCACTTGAGCTTAGTGTGTAGTCAACCCTCCATGACACGGCTTCCAGACGTCCAACTGGAACACACCATAACTAGCAGCTCAAAATCCTGACTCAAAGAAGTGGCAAATATTTCAAGCTGGTTCAACTCTTACGTCTCAAGCTGGTCTCTATCAGTTTATCCTGCAGGGCCGTATGCTTGTCCTCATATGATTTACACAGGCCTGTGGTGTGCTCTGGGATATACAGAGACACAAGCAGGAGTAAATATCCATGATTCTGAGGTTAAAAACCCCCCAAAGATATCCGGAACCGTTTACCTTTTGGAAGGCCGAGCTGTTGCAGCTCACTTGAAAGTGAATCACTGTCCACATCATGTTTGGCAGCACTTGATAAAATGAAGCTCAGAACTGCAACACTGGCTTTGATATCACCACTTTCTGGAAAATCCAAAGACACCATTAACTCTCAAAGAATAAAGATGAAAAGATATACAAGAAATAAAAGCTACTTACCAAACTTTGCATCAGTAGTTAGCTTTGTGACTTTGTCATACTGAAAGGAAGAAAAAACACGTTTATCTATTAGGCATTACTATTTCGTCTGCAACACTTAATGTAAACTGCAAGTCACACTTACATCGATGCCCTCTCCAAGAAGGTCTTTTAACACTTGAGCACAGAGGAGTTTCATCTTGACACTTGACTATGGCAAAGAAAAAAAGGAATGAAAAAAATAAAAATAACCAAGCACAATATAGATCGAACACTCTTTCTCCAATAATACTTACTATTTTTGCCAATGTGCTAATTTCAGCGAGTACCCAATCTGGACAGTCTAAATCACCACAAAAACGGAACCGCTGAAAAAACCAATGACAAACATTGTGAATCTATAGCTAGATTTTGCAGTCTCCAGTCCACCAAGACTTCAGCGGGCTAGCAAATCAATTAGTTCGTCTAGCTAGGCTACAATAGTACAGTCAGTACAGCAGCAACACCCGATTCTTTCTTTTTGGGGGCTATATCTTCTAACATACTATAGTATGTTAAATCCAAATTATATTTTAAAGGTACAGAATATATAGAGCTAATGATGATTAGTAATATACACAATAAGCAGCTACAATTCACAGTAACCGATTATTTTGCGAAATAGATATATATTTTTTAAAGCTTAGGCTTTTACCATTTTTACTCTGCCTGTCAGGTGACTTGTTAGCAACGATAATAGTACATCCGGGTCACGGTTTTTCAAAGTAAAGGCTCTGTTTTCATCTGATTCCACTGCCGCTCACATGTTTGTAACTTGCTCAAATTAATTCATACATATTCAATTTTAATCATAGTTTGTCAAAACAATTTTAATCAGTAAACATGAATGGAATCGTGTTGCAACATGCGGCCAAAGTAGCCTATTGTAGTCTATGTAGGCCGTAATTACTGTGCTTTTGTTTTCTCAATTTTAAGAAACCAATTTCCTCAATTTTAAGAAACCAATTTCACAAAAGCGCACGGAAAAGTGCGCTTTTCAGTAAAATGGTCTTCTACGCTACTTCGTCAAATACAAAATTGACATATCGTAAGGTCTTTAGTAATAAAATACACTTTTTTTGTTTGGAAGACTTTTGAGTTACGACCTTTACCGTATTGAATTGTTCAATCAATTCAGTGCAAATCAGTGGGAGAGGGCTATTTCTATGAGAATGAAGCGCCCCAGGTGTCTGTTCTGTTAACAACGCCATCGTCATCCTTTCGCCCTACGCCTTTTCCCCAGTAGGCTATATAATTGCAGTGGTAAGGTGTAGCCTCTCAGTGCTGGAGTCATTTCTGCATGCTGAAGGATGTTAATTTTGCAGTCATGGCAATACGGCTGCCTTCTCCCAAGTGATTGATCGACCGAGTAACAAAATGAAATTGTTTATTCAACTGAACTTTTTTTTGGCATGGACTTTTAAATGTTCTTTTGCATGGAGGGAAACACCGAGACGTATCCTGAAACAAGGTAGACATGCATCCCACAGCGCGCTATAGTCTTACGGGTAATTAATTTAATAGGCTATCTCTACTGTAGGTAGCCTATAAGTTATTTAGCTAGTCATAGGCTGTTACTAGGCTAATCAGGTGCTTCTGTAAACTATTCTTAAAGCATTAGCTAAGCTATATGGACTTGCCAGGTAGTCAGATGTAGACAGCAAGTCAAAGCGTTGTCTATAATTGATCCCTAAGTTAAGGATCAAGTTTCAAAACACATTATTTTCTACGTCGTTTGATACTGATTTTTCTCTCCACTAGACCAGGAAAACACAACCCTGCAATATCCCATATATCAGAACCACACAGTGTTCTTTCACCCAGATGATTCTGATGATCTATACGTTGGAGGAACGGACTTTGTATTACGGATTGATGTTCAGAACTGTCGGATCATAGAGGTCCGTATAGCCTACATTATTTTTTAATCGACTGCTGTTCTTCGATACACACATCAATACATCCATCAAGCCACCGACCAACAGCAGTAGCAAATTATAAGTTAACATTATTAATAATTTACTGGCCTGCGTAGTGAGCCTATCAGTTTCCACGGAAACTTTAAATGTCTCTAACCTGATTTCTAACCTATAATTAGACCTAGCCTTACATTAGGTCGGCATAAAAGAAACATCGGCATATGTGATGAAAGCCATATGCCGATGGTGTCATCAAATACACCACGACGCAGTCAATGTCAGTAGCTGCTGTTTGTGAACAGGCTATTCAAATTGCATTTCAACAATATTAAATTAATACAGAACATTATAGGCCTACATATTAGCCTACACAATTTCTTTCAATTCCTAAATCAATCTGCACTGCAGAGTTACAGAATAAGTGAAGAAATAAGTCATCAAAACAAAGGTAACATACAATGGAATATAGAGCAGCGATGAGTATCAAAATAAATGATACAACTGACCATACTCGAAATATAATGTAGAGTAACCTAATGTCTACATACTAAGAAAATGGCTTTCTTTATTGCTTGTTCAGGTTGACATGTATAGAATTGTCTTTGATGTATTAATCAATTTTCTTCGACAGGAATTTACACTAAACACGACAGGTGAACAGACATGTACAGAGGTTAGTATAAAGTTCAGTTGAATAAATGGATCTTTGCTAGACTGGATGATCAGTTCAACAAAAAGATTTACGATAGCACGCTCATTTAAGGCATTGTGACAAAACTATTTGTTTTATTTTAAATTGACTTCCTTACATACAGATGTGTACATTCCTTCATATAGGGACCATGTGAGAATGTCATCACTGTGATCCAACATTTTCAAGATAGTCTGTTTGTATGTGGGACCAATGGACACAAGCCACAGTGTTGGAAGCTGGTGAGTTGGCTGTATAGCTAGCACTGTTTAAAACTTCCCACCACAGTCTGAACAGTCTGGCTTGTGGTTATTCCTTTTCTCATAAAACTTTGGTAAATAACAGGGCTCCCAGGCTCATTTGAAGTGGATGTGGTGGGTGTAGTCTCAAAATTATAATTACAAACTGTAATTTGACATCACTTCATCTAATTTACTTCCAGTACATATTTTTTAATACAACATTTAAGGTCTGTGTTTATTGTTATTTGTGTTTATGGGACCTCTGTTGATGAATGTTAACTGTATTTTTCTTTGAAAAGTATTCCCAGATCGACAATCAAACACATGAAATAGTGGAGAGTTATGAAGGGATTGGGATCTCGCCACACATTTACACACATAACTCATTGTCGCTCACAGTAGGTATGTCAGATCCTGTACTGTAGCATACTGTATGACTCATTGTAGTTGTTTCATAAAGAGTTATATAAGCATATAATCAAGTCAAGTCAATTTATGCTTGTCCATTGACCTGAAAATAATCTCTTGTCCTTTTTGTGCTGTTATATATGCAAATTAAGAGGGGGATTTATATGCTGCTGCTCCCTTGGATAGTGATGGAAGTTCACTTCAATTCAGAAGGAAAGCAGGCAGCAGAACCAATGTGTGGATGCACAACACATGGGTGTCAGGTCAGTAAGTGTCATCAGAGTTGGTACAAACCACTCTGCTGTCTCATATATGTAAAACGATACATGTATAAATAACTCTTTGGCCAGCAGTAATCACAATAGGTCTCCTTGTTCTGGTATCTCTTGCTCTTACAGAACCCACCTTCATATCTGCCAACTGGATCCAGCGTTTCGATGATCCACATAATGAAAAGATCTATGTCTTTTTCCGAGAGAAGAACTCTGACAATAGTCCGGAGGCTGATCCCTGGATATCAAGGGTGGCCAGAGTTTGCAAGGTACGAGTACAGGTTTAGCATGGTGTGTGTGTCGAGGCTTTGAAGGAGGCCACATCACTTCAAGTAGATACATTCCTTGTATCTGATGTTATTCAGATCTTCATGAGGATAAGAAGTGTATATAGTGTGAGCTGGGACAACCATTTTGTTGTGGATACATTTTAGCATGCAGGTAAAATAATGATAACATAGAAAGTGCTGTACTAAGTAGAATACGGTAGGGAGAATGAATGGTTCTAGTTCAAGTAGGAATGAATTACTTATGAGATTGAAAATGGAAACCATGGTGGTGTTAATATCCTCACGTCATAATACTTTTAAACTCTGCCAATGTGAAGGTTAGGTTTCGGCTGATGGCAAGACCAGGTTGATTCAGCTCACATTCTGTGTCTAGTGTTTCATTATTTCAAATAGTAACCCCTTTTCTAGCACCTGTAATAATGCATTGTTTCCCACGTACAGAACAGCTGTGACAGCACCTTCTGAATTTACCTAACTGAAATACAAACACAGGAAGCCCAGCAGCGCTGTTGATTGTTTTATATTAGATAACCATGTTCATGGCCATTTGTGTATGGAAGCAAATCGTTACCAAAATTCAAATACCAGCATTTGAATTTTGGTAACGATTTGCTTCCATATTTGTGAACATATGCAATCATGGCAGGTTTGTTGGTATAACACTAGTTTGGCCGAGGAAATTCATAAATTCACATTCTGCAGATAGATGAAGGTGGGTCAAAGAGATTCTTCCAGAATATGTGGACATCTTTCCTGAAAGCTCGTCTTGTGTGTGGAATTCCAAAAGAGTCTCTCTATTTCAACCGTCTTCAAGACATCTATGTGTTGCATTCTGAGGACTGGAAGGGTTCAAGAGTTTATGGCCTTTTCACAAGCAGCTGGTAAGATAGCCAACCTCTCCTTTTATCCTTGTCATTAATGCCCCAGACATATCACACTTAAGAGGTTTACAGGACTTGAACCAAATACCGATTGAGATAAACATAGCAGTTTCCGTGGGTTCTTCCTGAGTAGTTGCCAACATTCCAGCCCACCAATTTCCAGCCTTGTAAATGTCAAGATTTTGACGCAGTTCTAGAATGTGCAGTCATTTTGGTCATGTGTTTTTTTAAATAGTTTTTCTGTAGAAGGAATTTATAGTAGACACTGGTGTTATACACTCGTTTAGTTTAGGGTAATTAGGCAATAGCAGTAACTTTAGTTCTTTCCATTTACAGGAACTCTACTGCTGTATGCGTATACTCAATGGAAGATATTGATAGCATTTTTGAAAACTCCACCTTCAAAGGCTTTGATAAAGAAATTCCTAATCCCAGACCTGGAAGGGTGAGTTTACTCTATTCTCTAGTCTTTCTGTGTTAAGTTTGAAAAGGTTTGTACTGTAGTCAGTCGCATGCAACTGTACTTAATATTGTAAGATTTTTTGGAAGCAATGGAAGGTTTAGGGTAGGCAATAGAAAAGCAGTGATGATTAAAGTGGAACATTTGTGTGTGTATTCCATGTATGAGCTGGATGTCATGGGAGGACCCATTTTAGCTCATGGAGCTAAAATGGGTCATGGACTGGGTGGGCTCATTGAGTCCACCCTGTTCTGAGTCATGTAAAAATAAATATGAGGAAATCATAATAATAATAATCAAAACAGCCCCACATACTGTCAATCCAGTCCAAAATATCACCTTACATTGTACTTTTGTTTTATCATTCTCGTCTGTCATATTGTTGTCAAGATGTATTTCCTGTAGAAAGGCATTGACTGCTTATCAGTATTATTTATTTGTAAACTTGTAAAAGATTTATTTGTGGAGTGAACTTCCTTGCTGAATTTTTTTTTTTGCCATTCGAACCTTGCGTTCCTGAACTGTATGTAAATGTTAATGTTTGGACTGAACTATTTTTTATGTGCACATACCTCCTAGTGTGTATCAAACAGTAAGACCTTGCCATTGGATACCATCAATGTAGTAAAGGATCACCCTGAAATGAGTGACTGGATCCATTCCATACACCCCCGTATTCCTTTCTACATAAGCAGCAACAACTATACCAAGATAGCTGTGGACCAAGTTCAGGCAGCTGATAAACAAATGCATAATGTGCTGCTTCTAGCCACTGGTATGTTTGCATTATTAACCATCTGGCCTGTCCTTTGCTCTTTATGTTCTTGTTTTAAACGTTCTGTTTACTTGGTGGGTGGAAATTTGCTTCTATTGTTTATTTGTACTGAGGTCAGAGGATGTTTTGGAGAATGGGCTAAGATTAGGTTTCAGGTTATTTTTTATTTTTTTATACAATCTGTAGATTAGTCAGTGTTGTCCATCTACGATATACCTGCATGTTTCAGACTCTGGAAAGATACACAAAATTTTAGAGGATGGCTCAGAACCCTTCATCATCTCAGAAATACGACCCTCCAACCACTCAGCCATTATTCGATCGATTAAACTGGAGTCTGCGAAGGTACTGTAAAGTAATGCAATACTGACAAAAGTTGCATGAAATACATGATTTGTTCTGGCATGCATTCATGTTTAGAATGCTTACACTTTCCTGTGTATCTAGAGAAAGCTGGTCGTGGGCTTCTCTGAGCAGATCTCTACCCTGGACCTTGAAAGGTGTCAGGACTACAATAGCTCCTGTGAGGATTGTGTTCTAGCACGGGACCCTTACTGTGCTTGGTCCAAATCCGGCTGCACCCCAACTGTTCTGTGAGTTTGATCGTAGACAGACATGATTGAGACGATACTCTTGTGCTAGCTATGTGATGTAGTTAACAATGCAAATGATTTCCTAATGGCTCCGTTCTTGTTGTTATGTTTGCAGTGGAAGCATTCAAAACATCCTTGATGGACAGACCAGTGTGTGCCCGAAAACCACAGAAGGTATACTCTAATCAATATTTTCGATCTCATACTATGTACATGCCCATGAATGACAGTATACATTTTGTTGTAAGTGCGCTATACATTTGAATCTTTCTGTCCAGAGTCAAAGAAACTGAACAGAACCAAACGAGAGACTCAGCCTCCTTCCTCAGAGCCTCCGACAGCTGTTCATGAAGTCCCGCCGAATGCCCCTTTCTACCTTTCCTGTCCAATAGACTCTTACCATGCTGTCTATACATGGGAGCAAGGAGGCCACAGCAAACCCTGTCTGCCCATGCAGGCCAATTGCCTGCACCTCATCCCTGCCATGGCCCAAGAAAACTACGGAGGCTACATATGCGTGTCCAAAGAGAGAGACTACAACAAAACAGTGAAAGCGTACCAGCTCAACCCAAACAGAAACATCAGAAGCCCATCCGTCCTCAGTGGAAGCACCAGTGCTAAAGCAGAGATGGCCCTGTTAAATCTTAAAACTGTACTTTCCACCCTTTCCTCCTTTATCCTAACCAATAGGCTACGTACCTGCATGCTGCCTTGTGACATTTAGCAGTTAAAGGCTCAGGTGCAAAAAGGTTTGTGCTGAAATAGAGAGCATGTGATTCGAGAGACTCAGAAGGATCTGTTGGCCTGTGCATGTTCGCCAGCCTCCCCAGAATAAATTCTTGTTTGAATCCCTTGATCCCTTGATTGTTGGTAGTGGGAACACATCTGATCTAGATGGTATCAGAGAGGGAACAGGATGGAGCACAGGAACAACACTTGGGCATTTATTTAATTTCCAAGTCGTTTTTTTACTTCTGGCTCTATAAGATAAATAAAGCAAATAAAGTCAGAGACTTTGGTACCATGTCATTGAGTAATAATATGGTAAATTGAATTTACTATATGGATTGGAATGTGTAGTTACAGTATGGATTATAGCCAATGTGGAGAATGTGTTCTTATTGCTTTGCATCTTTAATTTCCTCATAATTACTTTATAATTGTCACGGCCACAGCCGTGCCCCCTTGTTGTTTTTGGTTTTGCCCTGCCCTAGTGTTTCCCTGTGTCTGTCATTGTCTTCACCTGTGTTTCGTTGAGTGGTTTCAGTTCTCGTTAGTCTTATTGTGTCCACCTGTTTCTTGTTTGGTTCTGTGTATTTAGGTTCCTGTTTTGTGTCCAGTCTTTGTCTTGTCCTTACCCTTCTTACTGTTTAGTACCCTGTCTGTTTCCCTATTATCAAGAATGAACCTTGTTTTATGCGCTACCTGGCAAACTCTCCTGCGTTTGGGTCCTACCCTCCCACACACCGTGACAATAATATCTCTATTCTAAGTGATAGATATCATAGTTTACAGAGAACTTTATAACTTTTGGTTCTAAATTGATCAGCCTGATCTGCTTATCTGTGTTACTGAATTAACATAAACCGCACCTTATATTTATTTTCAAATTGCGTTTTTTTGTGTTAATTATGTCATTTAGAACAACCCTTAGTTTGTTCTGTGATTGTTTGTCTGTTAATTTACAAACAATATATTTTTATGTTAAAAGTACAATTATACTCTAATAAATATACAATTATATCCATGAAAGTAAGGCTCATATTTCCATAACGGACTGACCAGTTTGTGCCCTAAACATGCCATCTCCTGCCATCCACATGGACAACGGCTCACCCCTGTGCTTCTTCGCAGTCTTACAGTTTCTCATGTGATTACTTAAGTACAGATTGTAATGTCACTTAGGCTAAACAAAGTCAGTGACCCCAGACTGTGTGTCTGAAATAGACACAGTGTCTCTGGGTAAGAGTGTACATCTCAGATTTGATAGTGTGACAGAAACTCAGCTAGAATGGTACGAACTACGTCATAATCTTCCAGCACATTTTAAAATCTAGATCCTTCAAACGGTTTCCTTCTCGACATGCTTTACAACCCACAAATCAAAACCTCTCCGGAGAGAGAAAATTCGGAACAATTGTTTACCAAAAAAATGAAGGTAGGTAACATAACATGCAGAGAAACGACAGCTGCCCATTACAGTCTTTACAGCTAAAGTCTGCAGGATGCAGGTGGCCCTTCCACGTGTGTTATTCATGACCTCAGGTAACTTTAATGAAGATCATGGTCTCAGCCTTAAGCCGGAGATGACACAGCATCGCCCTTGAGGTCTTTTCCCAAAGCCAATGGTTACGTGTCTACTTGACCTAATCCTATGGTGTGCTCTGATGATGGACATAAATAAGAAAATGATTAAGTCACCATTACTCACTTTAATGACAGTATTTTATTATTTAAGATATCTCGTTCGCATTCTTAACTCTGTTTGGCTAACAGCATTTTGGGCTGGCAATAAAACAATTTACTTGTGTCTGGAGTATTTCAGTAGTTTGACCTGAGTCAGCGATGCCCCAGGAGAATTTACATCAGGCAGTTGCAGTTCCGCAGGAAACATTTCTTCATCAGCACCACAGAGGCCTGAGTCTGCAACCCAATAGCCAATCAGCTTACAGCTTAAAAGACCGTCCTCTGGAACAAACACAAGTTTATTTCTGTCCTGGACTGACCTAGAACAGTCTCAAGGTCAACTCTGGACTGAATTACAGTTCAGACCAACTCCTCTGAGACTTGGGTGTTTCTATGTGGGTGAGACTGGGTGTTTCCCCTTAATTGTGGTTTCTTGTTTTTTTTCCTCTGATGTTTGGTACATTGTTCAAATAGTGGAACTGAGTGGCCCAAACCATTATAAATAGCCCTCATTGTTTGACTTGAGGGGGGGGGGGGGGGGCGGTGGTGGTGGGGGGGGGGTAGGTACAATGGTCATTACATTTACATTACATTTATGCATTTAGCAGACGCTTTTATCCAAAGCACTTCCAAGAGAGAACTTTACAAAAGTGCATAGATCACTGATCATAACAACGAGATAGCCCCAAACATTGCGAGCAGACAAAACATGAAGCATATATTGTGAAAAAACAAATAAGTGCCAAAGGGAAGAAACATAAGAGCATTCAGTTAAACAAGTTACAATTAAACAACATGAACCTCAAAAAGTGCAAGAGTGTACCTGTAGAAAAGCAATCAACAGTAAAATATTTCACAGCGAGTACAAGAATTTAAATCCGTTACAACTAACCAACAAGAGTAACAAGTCTCTCAATAAGAGTCATTGTTATCCTGGAGGAAACTAGCATCAGGTCCAGCAAATCATTCCTAAGTACCGTTGTACTCCCGGAACAATTGCGTCTTAAGCAGGGGCGGTTCTACACGGGGGCCTACAGGGGCCAGTGCCCCTGTAAAAATGTCCCTGGCCCCCACTGTGGCCCCCCTGAGCTGACTGAATAAAAAAAAACGTTTTTCTTCTTCTAGTAGTCATCATGAACCGAGGGTGGGACATTGCAGCCTTTTTTGCCCCAGTAAATAAAATAGTTAGAGAAACATATCAAGGTATTGGGAGGGCTGAGGAGCTGGAAGAGGGAGAGCCAGAGCCGTTTGTATGATTTTTATGTAAAGCAAAATTAAAGTATTTAATATTTAAATATAATTTGTTTCTGTTTTTTAATGTGCCCCTCTGATTAAACACTGCCCCCCCCCCCTTGGCCCCCCCAGTAAAACTTGTCTAGAACCGCCACTGGTCTTAAGCCTTTTCTTGACGGTGGGGATTCAGTCAGTGTCTCTGATGGAGGTGGGGAGGTGGCTAGACAGGAGAAGATGGTCAGGTGGTATCCACATACTTTTGGTAAAATAGCGTACATAATATATTCTGTACTATAGCCTTTCAACAGTAGGTGTCACTCTTATAAAGATACAGAGAGAACAATACTGGGCCAGTTTCCGAAATCCGTACAATGTCTGAGGTGCCAGCAATATTATTACCTCAAGATGTCAGTATTTGAAAGGAAAAATCCATCCAAACCCAGAGATGACCAACATACACTGATGCTATGGACATACTTCAAAAATAATACTTTCGACAGCTATAATTGAAAATGTTTCTTTTAATAGCAGGACAAATTCATAAGTGGCCATAATGGATCAGTAAGAATATTCTTAATTTAACCTTGACCGAACACCAATAATTATGCACAATGCAGTTAAATCACCGTCTACATGAAACAACATGAAACATGAACGCTTAACCTTTATGTCAAATATATTTTATTTTTGCAGTTTTTAAAGACAACACGTCAATTGCGTATCAAAAGATAATGGTCAAGTCAATAAAAGATTTTGCATGCCATTTGAACCTTTGGACATTCTTGTTCAAAGCAATGGATAGCTACAAACATGTGTTCGCTTGGCCTGTAGAGGCGGGGCAGAACTGAATGAGGTCAATTAAGTTGCTTTTTAGGTTGACAGAATACTGAATTAAATATCCGTGTCTAAATTATGAATTGTCTTTGAGGATTGTAGCAGAGTTTGCCCGTAGCCTCTGTATCTTTAATACAGAAGTGAGAGATGGGAGAGGCTGCGCGTCCACAAGCACTCCTCTTGGTCCGTGATGACGGGAACGCGCACAGATCGTAGCAACTCCATCAGAAGCAAGAAGAAAACAGCGCTCGGACTGCAGAGCACCATACCGAGGGAAAAATGTTTTCTCCACCACCCATCATCACAGTTACCACCGTTTCTAAAAATAATGCGAAGAAATCATTACTCGAGGACACTACTTCTTTCGACAACTAATAGTGTCTTTTAGTAGACAGTATTACATTTTAGACACAGAATACAAAAAAAAAAAAAAAAATAACGACTGGAAAGTATTCTCTGAAAGGTAAGATTATTAAGTAAATTGTCACGTATTCTTTTCTGTAAAACACTCAACTCGTTTGATATAAGTGGACACTGCATGGGGTTTGATGAAACAATCCTGAGTATGCCTATCCAAACTTTGAACAACAACATTTTGACATCTAACTGGTTGGTACAGAAATAGTTTTACTTGGTACACTATTTTAAACTGATAATAACCCATTTTTTAAATGTCCTTAAATACGCTTACTTCTGCCAAGGAGGTTAGGTTCAGAACCTTGGACCTGAAATCTCTCCGCTGATAACCTACCACTTGCGCCTCTGAGCTGCATCCCATACAGCATCCTATTCTCGTTTAGTTGTGATCACACGTTTTTATATTGTAAATAAAAGCTTGACATTTTTTGCTAATCTACTTGATTTCGGATCCCGACGTATTTCCCAAAATAATTAAAGTGTTTTATTTTTTTTACCCTCAGAATTATACAACTATGTATTTTTTTCTTCATAAAATAACTTGTATGCTACAAGCTCCAAAATCTATATGTTCTATATCAGAGACATTCTTGAAAAGCGTCCCATATATTTTAAAGCAAGCAACAGGATGTCATTCTACATTATTGCATGTGTGTTCAACATAAGCAGATATTTTGCCTCTATGGGACACTCTCAAATCTAACAGATCTTCTCTCTCTAATAGCACTGTGAAGTTGAATATCACTTAATATGCTGTCTCCAAATCTTTTCAGGTGCTGAAAATGGCCTCAACGCTTTTGCATTTCCTTGCTTTGTGGACTGTTGTGATTGGTATTGTGCAGTGCTGCCCTCAGCCATGCAGCTGCCTGGATAAATACGCCCATCAATTTGCAGACTGTGCTTACAAAGAACTGCTACTGGTGCCTGTGGGTTTGCCCTCTAACGTGACTACCCTCAGTCTCTCTGCCAACAAGATCACATTACTGAAATCTAAAAGCTTCATCAACGTCACTCAGGTAACTTCTCTTTGGTTGGCCCACAACGAGATAGTCACCATCGAGAGGGACACCTTAGCCCCACTGATCCAACTGCGCAACCTTGATCTCAGCTACAACAAAATTATCAATTTCCCATGGGAGGACCTTTACAACCTCACAGCCCTGCAGCTTCTGAAAATGAATAACAATGAGATGATCAACCTGCCCAAGGATGCCTTTGCTTCTCTCAAAGATCTGAGATCACTGCGCATCAACCACAATAAGTTCACCACCATTGTACAAGGTACTTTTGCTTCCCTCACGTCCATGTCTCATCTCCAGATTTACAACAATCCATTCACCTGCTCCTGTAGCCTGGAATGGCTTAGGGATTGGATCAAAGAAACCAAAACTTCTGTCCCTGAACAAGACACCATTTTGTGTGAGGCCCCTGTTGAACTGAAAGGTGCTTTGGTTACAAAGATGCCCGAACTGGACTGTCAGGCTCCCACCATCACTATTACCCACCAACCCAACATAGAAAACACAGAGCTGTATGAGGGTGTTATGTTGATCTTGAATTGTGAAACAAGTGGAAGCCCAAAACCAGAAGTCAGCTGGGAAGTGAAAACAGGAAGTGAAAAGTTCAATTTCCATGTACCCCCCATTGTTGAAAGAGGTGATTTGCCTATTAATGATAAAACCACCAACAATCGATTTCTTGTCTTTCAAAATGGTACCCTGATCATCCCTCGTATGAGTAAAAAAGAAGATGGAAATTACACATGCTCTGCTGTTAATGATGTAGGGATTGCAGAGAGCACTGTCAAAGTGGTGGCGGCAAGCACCCAGAAGCATGAAATCAACTCAATTCTCGACACTACGGCAGACAAAACACGACCATCCGGAAACAAGCCTGGGCCTAAGACTTCCAACAACAATGTAATCAACTGGCCTAAGAAAGATGAAAAGACCAAAGGCATTTCAACTGGTTCATTTGACAAACATGATGGCATTAAGGAGATTGGCGAGGATTCAGATGATGTGCATTTTGCCAGCAAATGTGGTAAAAGTGATGGCAACCAATGGCAACACGTCTCCAATCATGCCTTTAATATGAGCTTGGATGACCAGAAGCGGTATACATTTGACTTTGGTGTCATTGCATTGGAAGTGTCAGAAACAGAAGCCAAAGTTCAGCTAAATCCTCTCCAACTTCCAAAAAGCAAGTCTAACCTTCACCTCAGTCACACAGAAAACCTAGAAACTGTGAACAAAGAGCCTTTCAGTCTCATTCAAGCATCAACCAAAAAAGCCCCCCTGGACATGCTATATCTATGTGTAGATACTGGCAATGGACACTCAGTAGTTCAGTGGTCCAAGATAGAGGAAGGAATCAATGCCTATCGTTTCCAGGGATTACAGCCTGGCACCAACTACACTCTCTGTCTCACCTATGGGGGGCAGGACTGCCAGGTCCAGGTGGTTTTTACAACAAGAAACAAAATCCCATCATTGTTGATCATAGTGGTTGTCAGCACTTTTCTGCTGGCTTTAGCTACTGTTCCATTGCTCGGGGCCACCTGCTGTCATTTATTATACAAGTACCAAGGCAAGACATACAAGCTGATTATGAAGGCTCAGAATCCGGATCAGATGGAAAAACAAATGGCTACAGATTTTGATCCCAGAGCGTCTTTTGTTGAGTCCGAAAAGACCTTCAACCCTAGTGAGATGGGTGAGGGAGAAGGAGAGATCGACGGGGAAGATGGAGAGGAGGAGGGAGAGGTGGAAGGCAGCCTGGTAACCGAATCAATCCCTGGCTCAACATCCAAAACTAACCAGGAGGAATTTGAGGTGGGTTCGGAGTACAGCGATAGGTTACCCCTGGGGGCAGAGGCAGTTAACATCTCTGAGGAAATAAATGGTAACTATAAAGAGCCTAGTCGCTGAGTGGATTGTTGTCGGAGTGGAGCTTGTAAAATAGTTACTTTCAACTACATGTAAAGGAGATAAATTACCTATCATTACTTCACGTAAATATGATAGCCCTGATAATGGTGGATAGCTCAATTTACCTCAGAAAGAGATCTGTTAATCCAAAAAGAGATTCTTAAAAGACGTTATGCATTAGCTACCATTGGTTGGCTATTTGACCGAATCAATTAAAAAGCAACCCTGAAATGCAAGCACAATTTTTTACAAATTGTCAGACCTCAAATGCATAAGTTATTAGAATGTCCCCTTTATGCAGGGCGTAGGTTAGCTTAAATATTGTGATCTTCAAGCGTCTGTTTCGGGAAGTTACAGTGCTGGACAGCGCTTCTGAAACGCATCCAATCACTGACTGTTCCGTTTCATTGTTCTGTGTGATCAGAAGGGAATTCACTTTTAACTGTTGTCAAGGCATGTGCTGTTCATGGGTAATCCAGGCAACAAGCAACAGATATTGTTAAATGTAATGTTGGACTTCAAGACGTGTGACTTAAACCTCTAAATCAATCGGTGCTTGCTCTACGCCTTTTTCAACAATACTGAACGTGTCCTCTTTGAGAAACTTGTCCATGGCATGTCACACATAGGCCGATACGTATTTTCATGTGTGGTTTTTATTAGTGTAGCCTAGAGGACATTATAGATATTCTTCATGTCAATGTGATGTTATCCATGTGAATATAAACAATGTTCTCTTTTTTATGAAAGTAAATGACAGTATGGTATCATCAACGGACGCAGGAGACCGTCTGGAAGTTTTTAAGTGTCTTGTAATTTTATGCATAGTGAGTTTTTTCTTTGTGAGTAAATTGTAATATTCCAACCTTTCAATGCTTTTGATATGATTTTATGTACTTGTAATTAATAAAACACTAAAATAAGACAAATGCATAGCCTAGAGTATTTATTACAACCGAAAAGGCTGTTTGTAGATTTCCGGATTAAATAAAGGGAGCTGTCTTAAATTGTGTTCCTTGCTGATTCACTTTCGTATTCAGAAATATCACATCTGTTAGTAAAATGTTTTCTATTTTTCTTCGACCTATGTATTTTTTGGTGTCAGCAACTGGACTTTTTACCCTATTGCACAAAATGTCTAAATTTGTTGGTGATTTTCTCCAGTCAATATTGTTTGCACGGATTTAACGTTTAGGATTGTTTCAGCCTCTTTCCTTTCTCTCATTCGATTTATTATTTAAATACATTTTCTAATTAAAAGGATAAAAACGCCATAGACCTTTAACGGGTCAATTTATGTTTTTTTGATGCGTTTAAACCAAGAAATCCCGATTGCAGAGCCACAACAATGTTTGGCTCACTAGAGCCTGATCATCAAAACAAAACTTTATATTTCCTTTCGTTAGAAATTTCACGATAAAAAAACATCAATTCCGCTATCAGACACGGCCAAGAGTATTGTAGCCGATCGCACATCGTTTACTTACACCTTTGTACTGCAAAAAAAAAAACATGTACAATACCCCGCCGTCCGGAATTTATCGAGAGAGATAACACTTTTCTACAAGAGAAAAATTCATTTTCGTTTCATAATAATAACCAGGAATGCATCGTTTTTATTCAAAAGAATCTTGAGGCACTTTTGAACTAAAATGCAACACACAATGTAAAGATGGATATCAAAATTAAGAATGCAAAGCCAATGAGGACGATCCTGAACCTTAAAGTAATTTTTGTTTCTAGTAGAAATTCTGTAAAACATCAGCACAAAATGGTATAGTGTGTTGTGAGTTACAAGCCATAAGGATAGACCAATATGCAGCTATATTTTTTGTACCTACAGGAATGTCCCTGTACTTACTGTAAGTGGCTCTGGATAAGAGCGTCTGCTAAATGACTAAATGTAAATGTAATTTTGAATATTGTTCATTACACTTATTTTAACAATGTAAGTGTTAATTACACAAATACGTGTAAAATTGAACACATGGAAAATTTACATTTACTCAATCTTCCAAAACAGAACATTCTGTACATTCATAAATAGTCACACATTCTAACCTTGTAGCAATGGTTAGATAGGAGTTCAGTGCCACACTACCTTCGTTAGACAAGAGACTCAGCACATCCAAATAAACAATGGAACATTTGACAGAACAAACTGGAAATAACCCTCAAACAGCACTTTCTTAAGCACTGGTCTGTAAGTGCACTTATCTCAACAAATCCAGACAGATCTATGCATAGAAAAAATACTATAGTATATAATCTGCCCATGATCCAAAAACCAACAGGAGCCTTGTTAAGCACAATAAGCCCAGACCCTCAAGGATCATGTCCCATTTCAGTTAGTGGCAGCTGGCTCCACCTCCTTCCCAGCATCCTTGGTTCCTGCCTTCTTTTTGCTGTCCCCCTTTGTGGTGCGGTTGAGGATTCCGTTCACAAAGCTCTCAGAGCTCTGGCACTGGAAGTGCTTCCTGGAGCCCACCAGGGAAGGGTTGTTGACCAGGGTGTAGAGGAGCAGCCAATGTCCTCGTGCTCGCTTTGCAGTGGACACCTTGTTCTGTTTCTTCTCCTGCTTAACCAATTGTATTCCTGTGCACAGTTAGAGATGCATTAAATGTGGGCACAGCAAGTTAAAAGTCTAAGTTCTCATTTAGGAGCTTGAAGAGCTTCGAGGAAGGCCATTTAGGACCTACAAGACACCACAGAGAGTAATTATGCAAAACAATCATAATTTGAATCCTCAGTTAGAACATATTGAGTTTACCATTAACACACTTTATGTATGTGGCCCAAAGGGCTTATGCAATTACAGCAGGCTATCTGTGTAATCCAGTGCTATTGCAACCCTCTCTGTAATGCAATAGATAATTACCAGCTATGCATTATTTTCTTTGCTAGGTAAAATCCTCTACCTAACAATCCTCCCCAACACACACACACACACAGAACAGAACATGAGCACAAAATATAGACAGCTGATTAGTTTACAGAAGATCCGATTAAGGGTAGTACCAGAAGCTTGGTGTAAATACACAGACACATACTTTATAGATTCAGATTGAATTAGACCTGCCATGATTACAGTGTGTGCAAAATCCAATGATTGTGTGATTTACGTGCTCACTTCTGCTGCCTAATTCAAGCAATCAACACACATTTTGAAAAGCTGGACCTTTCCCTTCATATAAAGTCATAGCTATCCATCAGTTTAAGCATTGAGTAGGTTGTGTGGTTCCAGCACAGGTACAGACCTTCCTCTGCATCTCGTGCCTTCGGTCCAGCACTGCCCTCCTGCCCTGCACACTGCAGCAGCAGCCCACAGAACGCCTTCATAACAGGGTGAGACTGGCTCACCTCAATCTTCAGATAATGAGCATAACAGCGGTAGGCTGCCGAGAATCACAGGGAAAAAAGTTTCAGACTGACTGGAATGGGAAGCAATGAGCACAAAGATGGCACAAGGATTGCCTCCACTGTCAAAGCACATAATGGCCACATCACTAGTTTTACCCATCTGCTTTCCTTACAACGGTTGTCTCATATCAGTGGCCATTTCTGTGAGTGGTGTGCAATCCCAGCTCTGTTGCATAAAATAAGGATATCATATGAGTCATATACTGCTTCCATCACAGGTGGATGAAAACCCAATTTTAGGTCTCTGAAAAGGATCTCTATGTATGCATTTATTCAGGGGAAATTGCTTCACTTAATTCAGATCCATGCTGTAAAAGCATCCCAAGGGGCAGAAACATGGAAAATTGTAATTGTGAAAATGATTTGGCTAAGAGCAATGTGACAATGACATAAAATGATATTATGATATAATTGCGTGCCTGTACTGTGGCCACAGAGCACAGTCATCTATGGAAGCAGTCTATACCTGGGGGTATATCACTAGGAAGGATCCACACAAACCTTACAGTGCGAGGGTCAGACTCACCAGGGTCAAAAGCCTCCACGTTGCGGTTGAGCAGGCTGATGTCCATGCGCCCCAGGTGCACGATGTTGAAGAGGGCAGTGATCGCCAGACGCCACAGGCCCAGCAGCACCCCAATCAGAACATTGACTGGGAACAGCAGGTAGGTCATCAGGAACAGGCTGCCCCTAAAGCACAAGATCAATCTTAGCATCACATTTTCTTCTATTACAATAGCCGAAATGGACAATCATGCTATGCACCATACCTGTTGTTCAGGTCTCGCGTTCCTGCCAACTTTTTGATGAAGAAAAACCTGGCAGCTACATGTTGAACCACGACAGCCAAGATCAACATCAACAAGAAAGGCCTGTTGTATGACATGAGTCCACAGTTACAGTCCGACACCAGCTTATTAAACAACCAAGTACCGAAGAGACATCTCTTCATGAGAACCTTTTCGAAATGTGCATGCATAACCACAGCAACAGATGTAATCTCAGTCACAGACGGTAAAAGTGTGAAGAGATGACAGGGGTGAGAGTGTGGGAATGCTTACCACATGTTTCCTACGACTTGGAGGAGCATGAGATTTTGTCCATGAAAGATGGGAATGAGGATGAGAAACACAGCAATCAGAATGCAGAGGAAGAACACCATGGTCTGGATGAGCATGCCTGGACAAGGGAAGACAACCTTAACAAAAAACAACCTCCTTCACCTACAGTGCAGCATGCAGTAAGCTGACATAGGCACGGCTGTTTGAACTCAATTCTTGCAAGCAGCCTTTGCATGCATGAGGCCTGGTTGTGGTGGTGTGTTACCCAAGCAAAGGTGTGCAGCTTGGAAACTGGTGAATCCCATCCAGCAGACCAAGGCAGGCCGTGATGGCCGGATGCTTCTCTGGCAGTTATAAACATTGTAGATATCTCCCCTGTACAGCCCCTTCAAGTTTGACCTAATAATTGTCCCCAAAAATGTAGAGCAAAGATCATCATGGAGGTGAGACCAGTAGAGGTCTATGTTATAAATCACATCCACACACACACAATACACTGCAGTATTCTCTCAGGATGTGTAGCATCATTAAAAAAGAATGCAATTTAGATACATGAGTTGGGAACCTCATTACTTTAAAAACCTTATTATCAGCTATAATAACGCAATTTTCATTTCTTATCATAACTGGTTTCCATTAGTGCAAGCGGTTTTCTGTGAGTGAAATTGCACCTACACACATAAAATAGGGCACTGTGTGGATAATTAGAAGTTGAGATATAAAAAAATTGGCAGGCACTCAGACCAGCACAGCATGCAGTAAGACGTATGTGTAACAGGTTTGTGGAGCAGTGGTAAAAGACAAGCATGAGGAGGTGAGAAGGGAGAAGAGGAGGGTGTGCTGTTCCCATGCTCACCGATGCAGGACCATGGACCTCATGAGCATGGCCAGGTTCACTAAGCAGGACAGGGTCATTGCTGACAGGTAGCACACTGTCAAAACAAATATCATATGACAAAGGAGTCACTATGACAGGGTCACATACATGAGACACTCAGCATTTTCAAACATTGCTGATAAGGAGACAAACCACTGCGAAAACATGAATCGGTTCAGCAGTCCAAATCGGTGAGTACATTATCCCATTTTCCCTGTAGCTCGTTTTGGTGCTGATTAACAAATCTGCCCCCATGTCAGCATGACAAGAACTCAACATATTAACAACATGCACTTCAGTGCATCACAAATAGCCATTTTGTTAGGAACGTTCAAGAAAACCTATTACCAGTCTAGAACATCAAGAAGGGATGTTTACCAGTATTTGCTTACCTTCCACACACCACATGTAAAAGACCACAATCCTGACCACTTCATCCCGGTCCTCTGACAGTACTATGTTGAAGCCAGCCAGCAGGAAGGCAATTTTGTCATCGACCCCTCTGCGGACGATCTGGAGAGTTGGCACGACGCTAGTCACCAGTATCAGTGCCATCTGCGAAGAAGTAGGTTCATTCAATGTGGGGGAAAAGGACCACTATCATACCTGAAAACTGTAGACATGTACAGTAGCTGTAGGTTTTTCATGTCGTCAAGCGAGAATAAACGTCCATCCTTGAATGACCGAATTTAAATAGTTAATTTATTTTACATACAAATGCTGAAAACACATAGTGTAAACTCATTTGATTATTACCTGGTATATAGCAATAAAGGACACCACAGCAGATATCGCCAGCTTCAGAGGAAAACGGAAAACTGGAGAAACAGGAGACAAAAACGGTTTAAGAGAGAAAAGCAAATCAAGGACATGAACAGAGACAACACAAATATGTACTGCCATCATTACCCTCCTCTGGTGTGTAAATGTAGGCCTTCACAGCATCAGTCATCCGCTCAATTCGAGATGGCTTCTCAGTGCCGGATGTGCTGAGAGAATCAGATTGACATTGAGTATCTTAAATGTTGGGTTCATCCATAATTAAACCATTTTTTGCTCATTGCCCCATGCATACAGTGTATTCTCTCGTTCTCTTACTATGAAAGTCATATCAGATGATGCCTTCCTCTCTGGAGGAAATACCTCCTTTCCTGGCTCCCTGTCAATACGACAGGGAACCGTTTCCACTGGCTAAAGAGCTCCTATTCATTATCTGGCTGGATATCAGATATAACTAGTTTCCACTTTCCATTTTGTCAGTTGGGGATACTGCTAATTTGCACATTATAATTTCCCATTCATTTCTTGGATGTTTATCTGGACAGAAACACAGGGAAGCTTCCTGACCAGGAACCCCCTGTTGCCAGTGATGTCATGGCTCACTGCACACTGAAGGGACATCCTCTGCCTAGTTTATCAGATCAAGCTTAGGTTGATGTACCAAGCGACAACCATTCTAACCTGTCCTTTGATGCCTTCTTCTTTTTGAGGATTTTCTTGACATAGTCTTTGTAGTAGCTGCTGTTAAGATCCTATGGGGAAAAACAGTTGCACTAGGTTAGGAACACTGTGACAACGGTCTCGTTTGTCATTTAATACGTCAGGCTATTAGTCATCACGTGTCATGCAAGGAGGAATGGGGTGACCAATGGGTGATCTCCCCACACAGTTTCATCACATAACCTTACAGAGATTATCATCCAAACAACACAGCATTGTACCTTGTTGAGAAAACAAGGCAAACAAGGCAACCTTTTCATAACCTGAACGGGAACATAACATAAACCAATTACGTAAAAGCTGCTTACAATGATTAGACCTCTGGTATGCCCATGTGGAGTTGACATATTTCCCTCTGCCTAGATTGAGTTAGCACAGTAAGCTCCTTGATTAGCAGCTATGGCCACTCATGATGGTTTCCCACGTGCACACACAGAGAAAATGTCTAACTAAGAAGCGACATTTATCTTTGTAAAAGTTGAATTTCATGAAAAAAAGTTGAACAGAAAACAGGCCGTTCAGTTGACCATGTAAATTTGAGCAATAGTGACTAGGACCTAGAATCACAAAAGGTACTATACAAGTCCCTTAATATACACACAGGTGCACACATGCAGTCATAATGTGTGTATATAGAGACACATCTCGATCACACACACTTACTTTACACTCAAGAGGAATTTCTCTCAGCTCCCACACTCACCTCAGTGGCATTGTTTTTCTCTGTGCCCTTTAAGCCCTTGAACAAGAGAAGCGGATACTGGAAACTGAGGAATGCCAAGCAAGCAATTTGGGGCAGGCTGGTGAAGAGGGAGTAGTACTTGTAGATCTGCAATTAAAAACAGAAATAGGTCAATGTTTCCTCCTCCAAGTGCCCATCTCTTTCTTTACATTCTAAAAATACAAATAGGAAAAAGGCAATCTTGTTGAACCCATCAATGTATTGGTCACAGTACCACTTGATTTAGAGGCTAAAAGAGCTCAGGAAACGCTGATCAGTTTGTTTTCCCTGTGGCTTTTGTAGCCTGCCAGCACACTGGTGAAACAAATTCACCGGCCAAGGCTTTTCTTGAAACACTGCACAATGTGAGGTCTAGATGTTTCTTTCCTACAGTAACTGACATTAAAGTAATTAACTGTGATAAAGCCTCTTGATAAAGATTGACCACAAGCCAGAACAAATATATACAATTCATTGCATTAAACCTGAAATAATAGCCAGGGTTAAGCTTCAAAATCCTGAATCAGACTAAGTTCCCAGTGACAGCATAGACATTAGCATTACTCCCCTTTGTCTAATGATATCAATAGGTACCCAAAGAGCTGACAAACTCCTTGCAACTGAGCCAGGCTTGTCAAAAAAGATAAAGCAGCACAATGTTTCACTGTCTTATCTGCAAATCTGGGAGAGAAAAAAAACTGCTTCAACTAATAATAAGATACTGTAAATTGACCTCCTTTCAGTGGTCCTATTACAGATCAATGACTCATAAAAGGTTCATAGCATGATGATCTGTACTGATCTCTGACACCTTATTACCTCTGGTGTCTTGGGGCAGTCAACTTTCTGCCAGACGAGAACACCAAAGTGTGTCCAGGAGAGGAGGCTTCCAAGCACATAGCCAACTTGATTATGTAAAGTCCCACATGCTAACAGAGGATAGTACAGAGCGGGGTAGTAGAACAGGGACAGGATCATCCAGTTCTCTGCAAATGAAAACACACAGGAGTGTTGAGGGAGGAGTAGCATCATACCAGGATGGTCCAATACTTAACGAGCGGCTCTGCGAAACTAAACGTTATTGGTCTGGAAAGGCTGTATGTGTGAGTGATATGCCTACAGTGCAATGTGCTATACATTAGTTTGAATCAGTTTGGGTTTGTATACTTAATCAGCAAAGTATCATTGCCTAAACATGTTACATAAGTTGATTTGAGAAAGGTTTCATCGAGCAGGGCCTTACTCAAAATGAATTGAGACATATGCAAACAAGGTAATCCACTTATGCAGCTCAAGTATTGTGAAGGGTTTAGCTGGTTGTAAAAGTGAAGGTGTACAGTCTAGTTTCTAATATTAACACTGTCTAGTGTGTAGTTCTCTTTTTTCAGTCGAGTCTAGATTTTGGACACATGCCTGCTTCTTCAAAGGGGACCGGTGAATCAGGTTAATTTGATATCTTGCAGAGAAGAGACTCACAAAATGAGTAATATAACCCATAAAATGGGTGGCTTGAGTCTCAACAACATGAAAACAGTACAATGGACAATGGGAATAAAGATCTATGAGCATATTTTGTTAAAGAATATAGATGTTAGTCAAGAAATAAATGCATTTAATAATGTTATAAAAATTAATTATGCATGATGGGCCAAAATTACTACTGTTTTTGGTCTACAACTTACGTTTATTTCCTGCATCTTTAGTGAACGGAAGAGGGTTTGGCGCTATCGCTAGTCCAAATAGTTTGCAGAAGAGCACTCCAAACACAGCCACAGCCAGGCCCTTGTGTTGGGTATGGTCCAGGAAGTTGACGGGGCTGTTGGTTCAAACAGAAGATATTTAGAACCAACCTGTTACCAGCTGCTTCTTCTTTGATAGATGATGTCATGAATAACGGCATTAACGGTCGATATTTGACAGTAGACCACAGTAGAAATGTCAATAAATAGTGATCAAAGGATGCAACTGTACCTGAGTAAGCCAGGGAGTCCTTTCTGACCATCTCCCAACTTCATACGTCTGGCTAAGACTGCTAGGATCAGCATGACAACAAGCTAGAGCAGGGGAGGACATTCCAGTTAGCCCCATGTGCCTTCAACTGACCCCTGTGCTACATGGCCAGTGGGCCCCATGCAGCTGTACACCCCCCAGGGTTCTATCCCCATCCTCGTTTCGACCAAATAAGGGAGGGGGGGGGGGGGGACCTCGACACAAATGGCAAGACCCCAATCTTTCCAAGTGGCACCCACCATCTCTGATCTGAATGAGTGTCCATCAGTCAGGATCACGACTGCTACAACAGTTTACTGACCTGTCATGACCTTTGACACATTTAGGAAACAAAAGACTTAATAAAACACTAATGCCACAACATGGGGCATTACGGACTAATTATAGAGAAGACAATTTTCAGACATGAAAGGAGAGGCTGAAGAGACTGCTTCCAAGAGGTGCTTGCAGTAGCTTGGAGAATGCTGGAGAGCAAACATGGAAAGTGAAAGATGTGGCTTACGCCTGACATAACCAAGCTAATATATATTATACGACATGTAAGGACAATGGGTCAATTATTATTGAGGACTTTTTAAACTCAGAATGATCAGGTATTGTACGTGATTAATACGCAATTGAGGAACCCATGACTTAATTACAATTCAAGTAACAGCAGTGATGCTTGAATCTCACTGTTCAAAATCTCTTTCATAAGAAAGGCGACTAGAAAACGACATGGCAACAAAAGGCGGTTATCCTGCAAGTTGTTGAATCAGTGGGCGAGCACCTGTAAGTGTGGGTGATGGTAACGATTGAACAGTTTAACGTGAAAAGCATTCTGATTGGCAAATGAGGGAGAACTCACAGATATTGCAGCGATGCATATGTGGTAGAGTCTGTCATCAGCTGTTGGGTCACATGGTGGGATTACCCTGAAAAAAGTTACAAAACACACTAATCGTAAATTGCTGGATTCTGATGGTGTTACTCAAGACACCGGGAGTCAATGAGCACGCCCCACACTCCCCCTAAACTACTCACACATGATTTGTGGCCACAGGACCATTTGTGAGAGGAAGCTTTGCTACTAGAATCGCAAAGCACAGATTTACATTTCAACGGATTGGCGTCAAGGTGACACCAGAAAACAACTAATGACCAGCTTCCTGTTCCTGTCCACATGAGTGCGAATGCTCATGGGACAGACATGATCGAGCTTTGTTGTACTGTCAGGGTAGCCCGCAGGCATTCGTAAGGACATAGGCAGCCTATCAAACCAGGATGGGTGAATTTTACAAAAGTTCACGTGCCAAAGTGTATCACCTTGCCTCTTTAGTAGGGCACTCATTGACTGCACCAGTGACATTAAAGAGACCAAGGTCATCAAACTAAAGTTAAACAAACTTCTTTTGCACAAAATTATAAAATGTCAGCGTGTGTTAGACTTTAACTGAATTTGACACCTCAGACGCCCACACAGCACACCCATATAATAAGAATATCTCTCTACGGTAGATCATATTATCTTACATACTGTACAGGACTAACAAGAGCTTTGATGAAGAATATCATTTTACTGATCAACGTTTTATGACACCTTTTTGTATAATAACTGAGAAGTAGCCTTTTAACCTCACAATGTTTAACTTCAGTCAGTTTACTTCTATACCTTTGTATTAGAGTATATTATCGACACAAATCCACCCACAAGTACCGGACAACAAACTTTAGGAATTCCAAACTTTTGACATGAGGGGAATACATTTGTACTCACTCAACTGGCACCATGGTAGGCACTGCATTCTCCGAGTACCAGTCTTGGTAATCATAGTAGTCCTTAACAGTGTCCTCACTCATTGTTCTATGTCTATCCAAGTGCTAGTTGTGTTTGGAGATCCCCCAACTCTGGTACAGCTGAGATACCCTGAGCAAAAGAGGAACAAAAAGTTTCTGAAATGCTTGGTTGCTGCTGCTGCTCTGGTGTCCTTTTCCCCTGGTTTCAGTCTCCTCTTTCTCCTTCTCAGTCTGGATGCAGGTGCCCTTGTCCCTCTGTGGAGTGGAGAGAGATGTGACAGGTCCTGGCTGCAGAGTGCCACCCCCTCACTTCGGACCCTTTTTCAGATGAGGATTACCACACTGGGTGACTGGGGGAGAGAGCGAGAGTGAGACTGAAAGGAGGGAGAGAAATGTTGAAGACAAGGCAGCCAATCTCCTCTACCACCTGCAGATTACTGGGATTAGATCTACTTCCAGGGCTGTGCCACTGGACCTTTGGCTGGTAGGGAGAGACGGTAGAGAGGTGCTCCGTACTTATATATGTAAAATTCAAGCTGCCGCTGTGTGGGCTACTGATGACTGACCTATCAACAATGTTCCACTGGTGATAACAGGGGAGATTTCCATTGAGTTTTTCCAATTAGTCACAGTGATGATTCCTGTGTAAGGTCACTGAAGGAGTCACATTTGGAAAACCAAAACAACCAGGAATCCCATAAACATTTCACACATGCATTGCAGCCTGCCACACCTGTCCTTCCCGGCGCAACCCTTTGATAAAAATCAAAGATTTGTTTGATGGCACCAGTACTTCAGTCTTCAGCAGATAAGACAATTAAGATAAGTCAGGTGTATATATATATATACTGTAGTCTACACAATTATAGAAAAACACATATGTATAATATATAATATATATATATATTAAATAAATAAATAACTTGCTTGTAAAGAAATAACTCTTCAGCATTTGGCCAAACAAAGGGAATAAGAAACAGAAAATTCTCATAGCCCCCCCAACCTTAAAAGAGACGTAACCATGTGAGTGCAACGAAGACAGGTTGAGGTCAAGGGTCAGACCTAAAACCCCAACTCCAATTATATCCATAAAACAAGAGCAAGCGCTATGCAGAGGTTTATGCTCTGACTTAAACTCTGATACTGAATAGGCACTACTCTTAAGTGTAAAACGTTGACCAGTGCCAGAAAGATCTCCTGTGGAAGTTTAGCTTTTGTAACATGTAGAGACTAGCTCTCACCTCCTGCCTGTGAGCTGAGACTGAGGAGGTTTTGCAACCCTGCTACAGCGTCAGAGTTCACTCATTATGCTGGGATTACAGTCATAGATTGTAAAAAAAAAAAGAAAGAAACAAAAATCCATTCCTAACACTCCTGAGAAAGCAGAGTCTGGAGGCTAAAGCTCCCAAATCAAATTCACTCCTCAAGAGAAAAAAAAATGCCCTTGCAAATAAAGGGGTCGCTGAACAAAGAATGCTTTGAAGGGTTATAATTACATCTGCGAGATGGCATCATGATTGTGCCAGACAGTTTGCTTGTATCAGGTTTGACCATGGTTGTTGCTTGATGGGCTCACCAAAGTCCTTTGATAAGTGGAACAAGAAGTGTGATTCCTGCCAAAATAACTGTAATTGGATTAATACTACAGTAGTTTACTAATCCATTTTTAGGAAAACAAATACTTACATTATCACTCAAGAGTCTACTCATCTAAAAAGCATACCATCTTTCACAAAAACTAGTGAACCATTTGACACATTTAACAAGCTTAAATGGCCTTTTACTGAAATACTTACAGCATAACTTGATTGTCATACAGCTAACTGGCTTCAAAGCCAAATGGACACAACTAAATAGGATCCAGTCTCTGTCTAAGGCGATTGTAATTATGTTCCAAGGCTTCATGCGCGTGTGTCTGATTAAAGATACCCAAACAGTGAGTCCAATGTGGAGAAGATTGATGCTTCTCATAATGACTTCATATCCACCATCATCCCTCAAGGCCCCTGGGGAACACTTATAGACCTCCATAAAAAAAAAACTGTCGTCATGGTTAACTAGGTGTCCAATTGACGGAGCAGAGTGTTTAGTGGGGAAAGGAGAAATCTATAGTCAAGTAACTGTGATAGTTAACTTCAATATAACAAAAATCACTACTGTCAGTGAATGAGAAACTGAATTGTTAAACAAAACAAATGGTGGTAGGCCAACATTGTAGGATAGTTTAAAAGTATGACAAACATACACATCCAGTTAGTTCAGTAGATCATTCCTAAATTGATCAAATACACTGATACAAATAAACTCAAATGCGATTTAAGTATCCAACTAATTTACTTTAGGCCTTGACATTCGTATACACAGTCAGGCTTAAAGTAAAGGCCAACAAACTCCTCATTGACTCGAAAGATAATTCTTGATTACGTTTTATGGGGACACATGACACATATCCATGTCTTTGAAGTTTTCAGTTTGATCTTTCTTGCTGCAACAATAGGGCTTTCAGGAGACTTCACAGTGTCAGTTTACCCTGGACACCGACAGGTAAAAGCTAAATAAAGCCCCGCTTCAAAGCAATGTGGATTTTGGTATTAGCTAGAAGAGATACAAATGTGATGCCACATAAGTTAGATTTAATATTTTATGTGAAAATGACACAATGCTTGAACTCACCTGCAGCAAATGCCATTGGATAGGATCACTTATTTATCGAAGTATATTCGCGACGTAGAGAAACAAACACAGATTCTGTCATGATTCTTACTCGATTGTATAATTTAACCAATGTATCACTGATCCAATTAAGATGTCCTATGCCACCATCGACCAAACAGCACTAAATAAGCGTGGATCAGTAGTGTCAGAATCACTTGCAAAAAAGTAAAGAAACACATCGTTGGTAAGTTAAACTTGAGAAAAGTTTGAATTTTTTAATCGTTCAACTGTATGCATTGAACTGTGCAACGACAAAATGACGTTCGGATAAACATAATTTACCGTTTGTTGATTACAGTCGGCGCCGAGTCCTCCTAATCCATTGATTCTGAAACATAACAAATCACCTTGCACGAAAACCGAGAGTAGATTTTGGCTTGCATGACAACCCCCCCTATTATAAGTTGTCAAGAATATATGTAACAACAAATTCTCTCAAGATATTAAATATTATCTTCACGGAAGACTATTCTAATCTCTTTTAGGACTTTGAACTATCTCTATCTTGCAGTGACCACAATTTAAGTGCTGGTCTAAGCGTAATGGGAAAACAAGTGGAAGAGAATTTAGGCATGAACGATAGGCCTATTGAGTGTATGCATGTTCAATTAAAGTATTCACTTTATAAATGCCAAAGGCAATTCAATGTCAATATGTCGTTTCACTAAACCATAGCAATCTAAAGTAATCAGTTTTATTTGTTGATAGCCTACTGAGTGATCATTTAAATTTTGATATTTTGTCAAGCCAATAATAATGATTCTGTACTACTATGTGGATCTATGTAATCTGTACACCTAGATCCAGAATTGTAGAATTGCTACGTGCTTTCCCTTAAAAATCCAACCATTGTTTTATTTGCTCACGCATTCAGTAGGCAGCCATATCCCATGTTGTGTTTACATTGGGATTGGCACTCCGTAGCTGCAGCAACATACAGTAACAAACTTAATGGACACACAAACTGCACCTCAACAGTAGGAAGTGCTGCATATAGTAAAGTCACATCTGTTGTGAAAAAGTGTGGTTCTCATAGGAACGTGTTCCTTACTGTCCTGATGCAGAGGAATCGTTTGAAGGTGGAGGAGAAGGATTTGGACTTCATTTTTGAGGTGGCAAATGTTCAGTTCAATCAGCTTGGAAAGTACATTCTGGTATTAACCGTAGAGAATCCCTTGAGGAACGAGTCTGGAACTGGATTGAAGCTGAGGATCAATGATGGAGATGTCCTTCAGTCAAGCTCTGGTCACACGGATGCTATTTTACAGACCAACCTGGATGAGTTTTGCACCTGCATGTGCAATAAATTTGTTTTCACTTTGCCCAAAGGTAGGCTTATGTGAAAGTATGGTACTCTTTATCCTAGAACTGTTTTGGACGCTTGGAAAAAATACTGAGTTTGCCCTGTTTTTACATTCACAGGCTATTGTAAAAATGACAAAAACCATGATGTACGTCTCAAGGTGGAAGCTCTACGTATGACAGACTCAGATGAAAAGGATGGCATTAAATCTGGAGAAGGTTTCTTTGCTATCTACCCACGCACCAATGCTCCACGAATTAACCTTTATGCTGATCAGGAAGAGGAGTTGTATCAGTATTGTGGCGTCATGGCTTTGCTGCGAGTGCATGATGATCATCTATCCATGCACTGCGGTCGACTGGTCTACTCTGTGGCCTTCCATGAGGCCAGGCCCTTTCTCCCGGAAGGAGGCCGTTCCTCTCGGATGTCTTCCCTGCTTGAAGGTGACCTACCTGAGGGAGTGCCATCACTTGGAACCTCCACACTCCAAGTTCCTACATTGACTTTGGGATCTTCACAGCATCAGAGCACTGTAGTATCAAGGCGCCAGGATCTTACTACAGAAGAAGACTTGAACATTAACCTTGTGCCATCTCCACCAACTAGTCCTCAAACTTCCCAGGTGGAGCGCGTAAGAAATATTGATAATGACTGGATTCATAAAACACGATTGGGTTGTATTATTCTATATTGAATGATTAGTACTTAATCAATCCTGTTAACTGTCATATCCTTAGAACTCCCCAAAACCTGAACCAGAGACCAAGATGGACATCTCCAGTGATAGCCTTCCTTCCACCCCAAGGAGTGAAGCAGCTTCATATCCAGAGCCAACCAGCCAGACACCAAAACCTGGTGACCCTGTGCTCCTAGAGGATACACCTGCCCAGACACCAAAACCGCTCCAATACAAGCATGTAAGTAGATATTCTCGCTGTTACACAACAGAGCACAACTTTGTTGAATTTTAAAGAGGGTCTGTGTTCTTGGCCGTAATAGTGTCAGTTGCTGGAACCTTGATATGGTCCCTCCATAATATGACTTATTATTGTATTTTGAGGGCATGATGTTGGACTGTCTAGATGAAACAGACAGGAAGTGATGGCAGTATTCTCAAGTCATCTATTGTTGCTTCACTATTAAAAACCCAGATGTCCCGTGGGTCATCAAACTAATTACTGGGGTTACGTATTTGCAGCCTATTTTATTTCATGGCACTATTGTAATCAATGAGCCTTGTAACACTCAATTAGAGCATAATTGGATTTGCGTATGTTTTCCTGGTGCAAGCTCATCAGACACAACAGCTTTCTGTGTCTGCACTTGTGATTCTGCTAGACACAACCACATTTTTGTAATTATATGCAGTCTATGCATACTCTCACCACAACACCCACAAGCACAAAAAAATACTAAATAAAAAGACTTAGTAGGTTTTCATTTTTAAAACGTTGCAGGTAAATATCATTACATTTTTTTCTATCCTCACTGAAATATAATATTGTGTGACTAGTTGTACACTAATCGTCTAACAACACAGGATCTTGGTAACCCAGAAATGTGGAAGCAGAGAGCTCCAATGACACGTCTGACATCAAAGGTTGAGTCAATTTTCCAAATGGAACCAGAAAATAAAATAAAAAATCAATTTCAGTCATGGAGGTCATTTGTATTTACCACAGTTTTTTTTAGGTGAGCGTGCCTGATTTATCTTTGTCTGTTATGAGGAGTGGAATGTTATAACTGAGGAGTTAGTGACATTTACAAATCTTCCTGATGGTATTTAAAGCGGCAGTGATCATCCCGCTGCAGACCAGACTCTGAATGGCACTCAGCCTGTCACTTTCATGCTGCAAACGGCTGACAGGCACTCTGACTTACAGCCAGGAGACAGGGTGCTTGTGTCTTACAGCCAGGAGACAGGGTGCTGGTGTCGGAGTTACGGTGAAATAGATTTCTTCACATCTTGGATTAATAGAGACATCAGAATTCTGTTGTTTACCAAAATAAAAACATAGACAGCGTGCAATTTCCTTTAAGAATTTTTTATGATTAACTCATGCAAAAATCTACCCTTTTAAACCAATTTGCAGGAGAACCTTTGATATCTTTTTATTTTTTACATTTTGATAAATGTCTTATAAAAGCACATGATAATTTATCCAAAGCTATAAATGCTATCACTATTACTTCTGAGATTTGAAGTGCCTATCCTCTGATCTTACAGCATTCTGCAGTGTTTTCTCTGTTTAGGGAGAATTTGTTTTGCACCACTTGATGTTATCTTCATTACTTCCATCTTCTGGCAAATATTTTTTTCTCATACTGTTTTTATTCTCCTGTGATATATTGTGTCACCTAAGCATTGGCACTGCAGATAACCTGTAGCCTAGGTTCTAATGAGGTTTTTTGTTACTGCACAGCCAGGTTGTAAAAACATACTCAGATTCCGTAATTAAACCAAGCATTTATGGCTGTTCCTGGGGGATATCCTATGAGCCTGTGAGGACCAATTGTGTGTGATAGTTTTTACAGGCACAGTGATTGATGATGTCATTGCCAGGTCCTCTGCATTATGGCAGGTAGTTGGGGGTTGTGCATCGTGGCTTGTGTGTCCATATGCTTACAGATCACTCCTTTGCATTTGTGCTGATGTACCCCTATGTCACTCAGAGTGTGTATTTAATTGCAGGTTTAACAGGGATGATTTAGCCTGACTATACCTTACTGTGGAAACAGTCAAAAAGGAGACTTGGTGGATCATCAATTTTATCTGTTTCACTGTGGTGCCTGTAGTCTAGATGGTACTATTGACATTTATTCGTTTAGAAAATTATGTTGTTCACTTGTGGGATTTTCTTTTGTCTAAAATGTAAAACAAAACAAGTCAACATGTTGTTTTATCCTGGGAAACATTACAAATCTCCCGTCTCACTGAAAAGGCAGTTGGTTACATTGTCCATTACAAGATAAATTATGAATGTACACAGAGGGACACTATTCCAGGCATAGCCTTATAAATATGGATTTCAAACTAGATAAATTTACATTTATTTAGCCGCCAAGTTTTTAATTGTGAAATTAGATTTCTACTCAGCATGCCGTGATTGCTAGTGGGTCTCTAAAGAGCCGAGTTTGAGAGAGTAATGACGAGCACATGATTCTCATTGGCTTCTTTGTTCATGTGTGAAATGTTTCTCTAAGGACAGGAGTTGTCTTGCAATTTATTGTTTCTGTTTAGAAAACATCATTCCATCATCAGTAGCTCTGATGGAATTACCCTGGTTGACTAATGTAAGCCATTATTTACTTTAAGTAGTTATGGGGTATAGAACGACACAAATCAGTTCACATTTTATTTGTAGGCAGATTTGTAGAGATAATGCTATATTCGTGTAAACCAAAACGTTTATTATAGAACGTGGATTCACTGGTTAATATTTGGTGGATTTTGACTTGTTAGAATCAAAGCAGATGCCATTTTGTTTGGGAACGGAAGACTGTCGTCCCCTCTGAGCTTGTATGTCTTTCTTCTAAGCATTGGTTTTGTCAGGAGGCCTGAATTTCACCAAAACCCATTCAGAGGATTTCATCAGATTCTCATCCGATTCTTCTGATGAATAATATATTCAGACTCTAAAGATGGAGACTTCTCCAACTGTGTGTTTAGAGACTCTCACACATCTCTGCAGGAATTAATCTGAAAGCTGAATGAAGAGCTTGCCTTGGTTACCAGCCACTGTGGGGAATATCCTATTACCCACAAAGGATGTGGAAAGAAATGTGTGCCTTTAATCATTTGGATATTTAACAAACTGTACAGATAAACAGCATTATTTGAGAGGCACAAGTGCCCATTGTGAATGCTTATGAAATCTTTGTTTGGAATGCCTGCTTCTGTTGGTTTATATGACATTACTGTGAAGTTGAATTGGAGATATATTGAAGAATACACCAATTCTATTTCATGACTGTAATCACATTTTATGTTGTGTGTTGATAGGTATTGCAGTTGTGTGTGTATAGGGTTTCTTCATTGTTAGATATTGGTTGCTGCCTGGTCTCTTCAGTTTGAACTGAAGGATTTTGACCCCAGTCATAAAGCTGTCACATTATGAAGTCTGTTTACTAGAACAAATGCCATCCTAGGAGAGAGATAAGCTATATACCTCTCCAAGGTAATTCAATTATTGCCTGCAAAGATAGTGGGGAAGCAAACTGTTTATGTAAATACATTTAGTCCAATTTGATCCAACCAGATTACACTGGCATGTTGATGTCCCTCCATACATGTAATCCTTGATTACATGCAGCAATGAGCTATGCAGGATTTTACAATGAAGATTAATTGATTATTTTGTTGGACAGTACATTGAATGACATTTGTAGAGTAAGCCATTCCTGACAGTGAATGCCTAGAAGGATGTTGCAAAAATAATCTGAGCCTTGTCTACCAGGACAGTGTCAAGGCCTCAGTTTATTGCTTTGAGATTGACGATGTGGTCAGTATAATGTTTGTAGAACTCAGGTCAGTACAAATGACAGGCAGGACTGACTGTCTCATCTGGGTGTTCTGGGAGATGGAGGGTAGGTCCCACTGAGCCTGCTAGAAGCCCCGCCCAGTTGAACCCCTACTGGGATCCCGACCCAGTGGAGCCCCTGCTAGGATCACTCAGATGAAACTCCATTAGCAAAAGGCTTCCTTCTACACTTCACTGCATAAACAATAATAGGCATCTCCATCTGAGAGCAATGGGCGACGCCCAGGGCCATAAATAAGGTGTGGGTAAATGTTCACACCATAGTAAATTGAGTAAGGTTGTATGAATAAACACAACTTTGTTTGTATTCTGTAAGAGACTTCTGGTGGCACTTGAGTTACATGTTTATGCAGGCAAACCTAGTGGAGAAATTCTGCTGTTGAAGACAAGGGCTTTGATATCACTATTTACATATTGCACATGCTACCATTGCATGACCTTCCGCTGTGTTGTATTTGCAGTATTTCACAAAGTTCAAGTACTCTCAAGGAAGTCAATTTTATGAAATGGCAATGGCCGGTATATAGTATAGACCATGTTGCTGATCAAAGTCAGGGCTGTGTGATGTAACAGAGATTATAGATGGTTTACGACGGGTTTACGACGGGAGCAGTGGGAGGGCTGTCACCTCCCGCTAAGGTGTTTGTGTTTGTTCTGTTAATGTGTTAGTGAAGCACATGCTCATATGTTCATATGAAGCATGGAAGGTTCTTCCTGCTGAATACAAATGTAATACCATAAAATACAAAGTTATAAAATACACACTAGTTAATATTAGGATGACAATGGGTGATTCCACAACAGATCCTGATCAATAAAGATGGTGGATTATTTCATGACCTTTGACATTACACTGTCTTTGAGAAAACATCTGCCCTAGTATTGTCTTACAGCGTGTGGTACTAGTGGTCGTCATTTGCCTTTCTTTATAGTGACATTATTGTATTGATTCCTGTCATGATCACATACTCTGTCATGACACGTGAGTCATGTTTCCCGAACACAACCCCAGCGGCGTCAGTAATCAGGGGCGGAGTCAGTAATCAGGCCCCCATCTTACTCCTCTCTACATTTACATTTGACATTTTATCCATTTAGCAGGCACTTTTATCCAGTGTGGTGCACAAATATTGCATTTAGAAAGTACAGCAGAAGATAAAGGATCTGATCTAATTCTTAATCTGAATCTAATGCTGTCCAGAAGCAACGCGACGCATGCATGGTGCCTCCCAAGCATCCATTTACGGTACGGCACACTCCACCGCCTACAATAGGGTATAGAGTTCTGTAAAATCCTCGTTCTCAAGAGCCTTAGGAGTCACAAAGCTCATGTGACCCAGCCCTTCATTAGTAGAACAACAGATTGTAATTTACATGCACACGTCCCACTGAGGGGATGGGGGGGTAGTGTGTTAGGGGGGCCAGTGGGTGGGTGTCACCTGCTCAAGATGATGATTTGCAGACATTTGGGGGTGATTTGCTCAACAGACCCTAAAGGCACTGTCATTTCAGGGGCCTCTTCATATGTGCTAATTATGAAAGGGGGGGGGGCAATCATCACCTTTCAGTGGCTGAAGAGACTCTACAGTTGGAATCTGATTATCTTTGTTTTTGTTATGGACTTCATTATCTTCAGCGTTATCTCTGGATGTACATTAGAATGTCATATCAGTGGTATTATGACTGCGTTCAGATTTAATTGTGTTGCAATTCATACCTGATAATGGGTTTCATCCACTTATTGATTTTATGTAAAGCACCTTGAGCTACAATTCTTGTATGAAATGTGCTATGTAAATAAAGTGTTACTCTTACTTACAAAATGAAAATTGTCACTTGCATAATACAGTTAAACTTATCTTGTGCTACTGATTTCCTAATTGTCTTTTTCTTCACAGTGCCATTTAGAAGTGTTTGATATGAATAATAGGTAGTGACAAACTCCACAGACAAGTATCATTATTTTTCAAAGCCAAACCCAGAGAAACGGCTGATAAAGGACCCCCCTTTGCCTGCTGGGAGATTTGTCCTCTTGAGAGTTGAGCTGCAGAGCACTGTCAGCCTTCCTCTTTTATTTATCAGTGAGTCACATTCAGAAGTGTTGGGCTTTTGGCTGTTTGCTGTAGTTTAAAGAAAGACCCATGTCTGCCTAGCTTGCTCCCAAACCCATCCTCTGTTCTAACATTGATTTAACACCCACTGGGCTCCTATTTTTTGAGTTCACAAAATATGGCATCGTAGCTTCTCTTCTTGTAATGTGCGCTACTGCATTGAAGTTACAGTGAGCGTTGTACGATGAACTGATCTCAGGCTGTTCTTTTGATTCAAAGCTATGACTGTAGATGACAGCAGACTACATATCACAGAACAGTTGGGGGAGAAATGATACCCCCTTTGAGAACACCTGGACCAGAGATCACAGCATTTCTGAGTAAAATGGCTGGTTTCATCTTCTGATCCATTTGTGCCCTCACTACATTTGTATGAAATTTCTTTTGTCTTTGTCTTGAACAAACATCTTGATATACTGATTCTATTGGGAAACAACAACAAAAAACTGTCTGTCACCAAAATCACCCCTCTCTCTCTCTAGCTACAATGGCTTTGTTAAGCACCCATGTTCTAGGGGTCATCTGCTTATCAACTCTGTCTTTTCCGGGTTTGCTGCCCATGATTCCTTTATTAACACAAATCATCATTCACACATTTATTTTTATGCTCCTAACAGATGCAAAATGTCAGCAATGGTAATAGGTTGTGAGATGGGATTCTAAATTCTAAATTAGATGTGTGCATACGTTAATTGAATAGTGATTGCATTCCTGTGTCCTAATTCATCTGCAGACAAATGTGACGAAGATATATCCCCTGGAGAAAATGCAGCATTGGTTGTTGTCTCATTACCTCCTCTTTGCCTGTATTTAAATGTGAATAATCGGGCAACCAATCTGTATAGAGAGTCCAGGTCACATGATTGGGGAAGCAAAATCTCCAAAAGCCTGACATGTCACTACTCTGGGCCACGGCCAAGACAACCCTGTCTTGTTATTGTTCTATTCTTTTGTCCGACATTGACTAAATCAGACTCCTCTCCTCCCCCTTATCCATCTTTCCCCCTTTATCCTTCCTGTTTTTCCCCGTGCTGTTTATGAAATGTCTTCTCCAGCTCTGAATTATTGACCAGACTGCAGTCCAGTGAGACTGAGCATGTGGTGAGCTGTTGTCCATCTTTAGCTGCACCGATCCTTCCCTTTTTCTCCGAGAAAACATAGCTGAGTTTCCTCGTACAAGACGTGAGAGGTTGAGTGTAAAGGAAAGTAAAAAAACGAAGAAAAAAACAAACAGTTGGTGAATCTTCCTAATATCAATGAAAACTGTTGGTTGTCGTTTTAACCTGATGTATTTTATTTGCAGATTGGCCTATTACATCTTGGGTCGGGAATTAATTTGTGGTGTTCTGCAAATTATGTATACAATACATCACATATATTGTCTGTCTTTTCAGACATTTGTATCCATATATTGATTTAGCAGTATATTGATGTGATTGTTAGTTTGAACATTGGCACACAGTGTCTGGGAAGGCCAACCTGTTTGTTTTTTTAAATTGATTCGTGAAATTATCAGCTTGCTCAGTTACACTATCAGTGTTGTGGCATTGATTTCATAGACCAATGAGTTCAAGTGTCTTAATCAGGTCTGGTCTTGCAGTTTGCTGACCTCCATTTGACTCTTAGATACTTTAGGGAACATTTACTAGTTATGGTTCTCTACATTAGCTGTCTTGGCCTTCTCTACATTACCTTATTTTCTGGAAGATGATAGGGCTAAGAATAAGGCCTAATTATGTTCATTTGGCAATCAAGATTTTACCTGGTGGAGGTAGGTTGAAACAGGTGGATGCATGTTGTGTAATGCTGTTTCTTAATTCCACCGTATTTTACAAATCTGCCCATTTTGGCATCTGTTTTCTCCATGTATAAACTCAGACTTAATGAATAAAGGCTTAAAATTCATACAGAATGTGGATGAGGTGAATGAACATTTTTAAGAGGCTTTTCCTAAAAGCTGCTAAACTTTTCAGGGCCAGGTTACAGGTTTTATTTTGTAAGAGCAGTTTCTGCCGGGAAACCACAGTCAGCGTAGGGGAATGTTGATTACGCTGCGCACTAGAGAGAACCTCGGGTTGAAGATGGATGCTGTTTTATTGTCCTCAAATGATTATTCCAGTACTGGGTGCTGCATTGCCCAGACACTGTGAACAGCACTGAGTGACTCAAGGTTGCCTTCTGACGCATCTCTAAATTGACTTTCAGACCCCACTGAGGAAAGCCATTTCTTGTGCAATAGGTTGTATTGTGAGATTACTTGTTGCTTAGGAACAATTGTGACTTCATGCATTGAGCCTTGCTCTGCCAAGGACTTCACTTTGAAAAGACATTCATCTCCAGTAAAGCATATGCTAGTGCAGAAAATCAGTTGACTACAGCTTTAAAGTGCTCTTTTTGATTTACTTAGAACCATCACAAATAGAACAAAGGTACATACAATCTTGGCTCATTCAGGTTGGCATTTTGAGCACTGCCTAGAAAAAACACAATTTTTCCCCATGACCAAATGAAACTAAACCTTGTCATTTATAAACCCAATGTATTATTTCTTCATTATAATGAGAATGTTATTTCATTTAAGAACCCATCTCACTATTATGACCATGACTGAGAATAATAATGCCATTTTGCGCAATCAATGAAATTACTTCCACTTTACCATTTCAGCCATGTTGCAAGCAATTTTTTAAATTTCTGCTGTCCCTTGGAACCATAAAAAAGGTTTCCTAAAACTATGTGAAAAGCAGCATGTTATATTCACCAATTCCCTCTCTTTGTGTATGGTGTGTGTGTGTGTTTCTCTTGCTTTTTCACCAGGCTATTGAGTCTCCTTTTGAGGGTGATCTGAGTGTAGCCGAGGACTTTTTCGTGTCTAACCCTGGAATGGAGTCCATCAGCTTCATCCTGCATGGAGCCACCAGCCTGCCCCCCCAGAGTGACGGGGGGGTTCCTCAGCCGTTTGCCATTTTGTGAGTAACACCCCTGCTGTTTGATTTGTCTCCCCCTTAAACAACTACATATATACACAAAGACAAAGACAAATGCAAGATTTTTTGTTGTTGGTATTTAAAATGAAATGGCAGTATTCTGAGTTGGATTATGCGATACAAGTCTCTGCACTTGATGTTTCAAAGGGAGCGTGACCAACCTGTCCTGTAGGGCTTTTAGAAGAGTGAGCAGAGGTGGAGAAGTTGCATGCCACGTTTGGCAATCTACACATGCTTGGGTAACCCCATGAACATTGGGGTAGAGTGCTCCAGCCCAGGCATGTGCACACAGACATGAATGATTCAAAACACAGTTTTTACTGTATTGAATGCGCCCTGTATAGGGCAACTGTTGTCGATTGTTATTTAAATCGTTTTTGATGTTATGGTTTTTTATTTAAAGTTTGAGGGTCTTATCATCAACAGTCAAAAGCTCGATCATGTAACCACAGTTCACTTGAGATTGTTTTGTTTGAAGGTTGACGAGAAACCTCTGAATTGCTGTTTGACCTTGAACAACTCCCAAATCCAAGTTTGCTTGGAAGTATACTGGGCAATAACTCCAATTGACCACATAATGACCCATGTGCTGGCTCAGAGAATCCTCTGATATTGTATCTCCCCTATTGAAGTATGCGGGTAATGGCTAGCTCTTCTTCTTTAGGGACATAATTTGGAGTGCCATGGGCTCTACCAAAGAGAAAGATACTGTGCTAATGTTTCCTTGGGTTTTGATCTATTGCCCAAATAATGAGATCCCTATGAATAATAAATACAATCGTTCTGCATGACCTTGTGGGGAAAGTAAAGTAGCCCGACGTTGGAAAGAGGTAGACAAAGAGATGGAAAGATATTTAACAGAAGAGATCTTGAAAATGTCAATGTGTAGTGAGGGTTGAGTATTAGCTGTGCTGCCACTGTAGTGTCCGTCTAAAATCCCTCCCGTCCATTTCTGTTAAGTGCACAAAAATAATTTTCTTGATTAGCAGTCCCTTCCAGACCAACACCCTCGCTCTATGTTCTTCCCTCCCACTGTGGAGAAGGGGGCTGGACTTTGCAGAGCCAGACACAGTCAGGGCATGGCAGCTTCAGAGGAGCACAGCCACTTCAAATGGAATCCAAGGGGTTTTCGTACGGTCATACATTTTTCATCTGCAGCTGGCTTTGAGGCAGGAGAGGGGGCGCATCATCCGGGCTCCAATCGAAGGCTTCTAACAAACCTGATGGGCACTCAGAGACAACAGAGAGGCAGACGGGGGGGAAGGGTATTATGGTTGAGGGGGGAAAAAACAATCCTTTATTTACGAAAGATAAACAAGGACCTATGTCTGAGTCAGAAGTGGGATGTTTGTGTGCCTAAAGCCGAAATGAGAATCCAGATGTGCAGCTTTCAGACGATGGACGCTAGAATGTATTTAATTGATCTGGTGTATATTCTGTTGGTTTAAATTATATATAATACTCTTATATATTTATTTGCATGTTCAGGCATTATAATATTCTATAAAGCTAACCTACCAGGATTAAACTGAAAGACAAACAAACTTTTGATCCACTTTGATGTCACGTTGAAGAGGTTTAAATCTGAATCATTTGAATCAATGCACTGCTCATAAGTTATTTAAATCATATCGGAATTTTCACTTTGTGCTGGTCCTGCTGTTTCTTATCCACTACTCATATAATATTTGTTTATTTTATGAATTCTATTACAAATATTCATTATTTATATCTTGCTTTTTATTATTCTATAAATGTTCTTACATACGCTGGTTTGATTAAAAAAAAAAAAATAACGCATGAAGTAATGTCGCATATGAATCTACAACAGCAGCAACTCATTAGGACTAGGATTAATAATTAATGGACTCAAGATTTAGAGGGTCAAAAATGAATATGCCACCCCCCAAAGCCTCAGTGATGGACCCCAGCTACCCACCTTATTGAACGAAAAAAGGGAACTCGAGACGAATTTAAACCTCCTCAAAACTATAGTCCACATGACCACAAGACCGAGGTTCATCAGAAAGATGACCATGATTTGTATGAAGAACGTCCAGGCTAAACCGGCGGGCCCTGCATAGTGGAAGCCCCCTCCTTCCCCTCCCCAGCAGCACACAGGGAGCTCCACAGAGTGGCTGCAAATTTAATGACTGATTTCCTGGCACTGCTGGATCCTCTGGGTACGGAGCCTTCCTGGACGCTAATGCTGGCTGACATCTCTGTCCTTTTTTAAACAACCAGAATGATCAAATATCATTCTGGATAGGGAAAAGCAAAGGAAAAAAACTCTGCTCTATTGTCTTTATAGAATAGGCTCTAGAATTTAACCTACTGCAAACCTAAGGTTGATAAAGTAACTCTCTGATGTATGTATGACCATGAAAATATATACATAATCCTCTGATTATATGGCCATATCCAAATTCATCTCCAAATTACTCTAGTGTTTTTGGTTACTCGTGTGAGATGTGACATTGGTAGGTGCTATGAAGTGCTCTGAGTGTGACTTTGACCAGAGTGTTTTTCTGAAGTGTCATTGATACAAAAAAAGTTGTCATTGATACAATTTTCTTTTCTAATTTTAGAGATTCCCACAGAATAGGCTTGCTTCCACCTGCTGTCACAGACTTGAATTTGTTGAATCCAGAATGCTCTACACACGTATTACAGACAATTGGAGCATGAACGTTAAACTTTGAAAAGGGGCTGTCAGATGGTTTTACAGACTGCTATGTCATATAGTACCACTGTAAAACTAGCTGGGTTTGATTCTTCTACATAGTTGTGGCAGGACTGTAGATGTCCTTTCATGTATTATTTATGGGAAAAATGGAGGATTCGTCTTCCACTGTCAGTAAAGTAGTGAATGTCAACCTGGCAGTTCTTTGTAGACATGCCATGGGATTTCTAGAGTATCAGCTGAGACTTGTGCTGTGTTGCTGGTAACCTGCGGAAGTTCCCCCCAGGACTGTGCCTCAGAGGTAGGAGGTGGGAATAGGATCACTCTAACTTCCGGATATAGTTTGTGTGCACATTAAAATTCATTTCTAGTCCTGGATTGGTACAGGTAGTCCTGTAACACAACCCCCTCATTCACGAATCACGCTCAATCATTTCCTGATATGGTTTTGGGGTTCAATGTCTGTTAATCCCCGTGTAAGAGCCTGCTGTTTTAACAGTTTGAGTATTAGTTTGGGAATTTGTATATTTATGGGGGTGGGACAGTTTTTCTTGTAAGGGGGCTGGGTTTACTGTCTATGTATTTGCTAAGGAGATTGCATGTGTTCGGTCTCAAAGGTTGGTTATTGCTGTGACTTCGTGACGAGGGTCAGGAGACACATGTGGTACCCTGCTTTCAGGGATTAGGTCTCTAAGGGAGAGGGGAGAGCGTGCGTGTTTGATTGAACTGTTCAAAGGTTTAAGACAATGAAGGGGTGTATATGTGATTAGCCAGGCATTTTGAGCCGGATTCGTGTGTGTGCACGTGTGTGCATTGTTTAACTACTTGTAAGGTCAACATTGTTATCTTAAGGGTGAGGTAGAACAAGGAGGCTCCAGATAAAATGTGACCCTCCTGGAATGCTAAATAGCTCAGTTAAGTTCAGTTGTGTGTGCATTGTGAAAGAGCTAGAAAATCCCCATGGCAAAGAACCCATTTTCTTCTCCTTCACATATCTAACACTGTATTGTTCCAGAACGTGCCCCCCATAAGCAGAAGAGATACTATCGCTGCTTACATTAAATTAAGTCATTTAGCAGACGCTCTTATCCAGAGCGACTTACAGTAAGTACAGGGACATTCCCCCGAGGCAAGTAGGGTGAAGTGCCTTGCCCAAGGATGCGACGTCATTCGACACGGCCGGGGAATCGAACCAGCAACCTTCTGATTAATAGCCCGACTCCCTAACCGCTCAGCCATCTGACCCCTTGTGTGCATATGTGCAGGAAGAGAGCAGTGGATGAGGACCACGGGCGGAGGAGTCAGGGTGTGACCCGCTGCACCCTGCAGCCCACACACTGCCCCTCCTGGGAGGAGAAGCTCAGCCTGGAGCTGCCGGAGAAGCAGGCACGCGGGGACGGTGAGCTGCCAAAGAGCAACACCACCAAATAGGATCAGATTATTGGGTAATGTTGTGTGGGCCTGGGCTCGGTCTATGAATTACAGAGGACAAAGCGTTCAGCCAACAGCCGAATGACAATGATCCGTTTGCGCAATACATGACTGGCCAGGTTATTTTTGTAGGCAATATAAGAATGCTTGTCACCTGATGTTGAACAGCACACGTCAGAAGAATGGCGCGACATTTGGATATCTGAGTTACATCTGCGTCTAACATTTATATACCCTTTTCAAAAGACAAACCAGTTCACTTTTAGTGTTGAGGGAGTGGGAGGGCATAGCTCAGTGGTTATAGCACTTGACCTCAGATCAAGAAGTCGAAGGTCCATATCCCCCCTGCTCTGTTTGTCGCTTTGGATAAAAGTGCAAACTAAAACAGGAAAAAACTGGCTTGAAAGAGGGACGTATTCATGGTCTGGGAGTCAATACTTAAACAAGTGTTGTTCCTCACAGCGTGGAATCTTGTGCTGTTGTTTGGCCTGTTATCTGTGATGCAATGTCACAACCCACAAGCAGGGAGTCTGCAAAAGAAAAGCAACTAAAATAGCATGGTGCTCCTCAGAATCATTGAGCTACAAGTCCCACAGGAGTCTTGCGTGTTGGTTACAAAGAGTCCTTGCTACTAAAGATGAACAAATCTTCAGTGTTTATTTCAAGCGCAACCTATCCATACTCTTTCTTTTTACAGTCAGACTATTTCCTGTTATCCATGTTTATCCAAGCCCAGCTCCTGCCACACCTCTTTCATTTATAATTATTGTACAGTGCAGCTGTAGCTGTAAGTGTGCCATCTATGAGACTTTAGGTATCATTGTAGCAATTACCTGTGGATATTTTGAAAGATACACTGTCAGATTATACATGTCCTTCCAAACCAGTGTTAACTTTCATCTAAGCCCAACACCTCATGTAGGAAGCAAAAGTGATTTGTTCTCGCTCTGCCTTTGTAGTCCTCAATAACTGTAAGAAGAATGTAGATTTGGGTAAAAAAAAAAGGAAAGAAAAAATGGGGCATACTTCTGAGCCATTGTTGCACCTGACTAGCCACTGTCTGAATAGAATGTCTAATAGAACATGCTTTTTTCCCTCCGCTTTGGAGAAAACGATTGACGGGGAAAATCTATGTGTGTGAAATTGCTTTGCCTCGATCTGCTCGTCAGCACAGAGAAAGGCCTCTGTTTTGATGATAATTGTTGAGCGTGGGTCTGATTATTCCAGCAGTGTGGTTCGTGCCTGTTAAGTGACAGAATAATTACACACAGAGCTTAACGGTTCTCTCAAAGAGTGGAGGGGAAAGAATGATTGCAGGAGATGTGGAGAGAATACTGATGGTGCACCGGGGAGAGGCAGGGCAACACTGCAGACACCAAACTCCCTCTCTTTGTTTGAGCTCCTGTTTTATTTGACCACGGCTGTCTCCTCCCATTTGCGGTAAAGCAAGCCCATTGGAGGACAGCCTAGTCACGGGTTACTGTTGACTGATGGGAGGTCTTGGTATAATGGATTTCAACTGTTGCTAAGGCATGTGGAATGGTTACTTGTCCATTGCTGTAGTTCATTGGCTCTCTGTCCTCAGCTGCTTAACGCCAGGAGACGGGGAGGAATGTGCAGAGAGTGTGATGTCTCAGAATCACCTTGCCAGGCTGTCCTCCCCACCAGCTGCTGTGTGAGGTGTTGACGGGATCCATTTCTAATAGAGATGGAAGCGTCAGCTTCTGATTGGTCTGTACTTGACATGCCCAAATCCTGGGCATGCTGGGAACTGTGTCAGTGCTGCTGTCTGCACTTTGTTTAAGAGGAACAATAAGACAAGGCCAGGGTTCATCTTTAGTTCAGAGCTTATGTAGAAGTTAAACTATTTTGACACTGTGGAGTAAGTGCGTTGCTCGAAGCTGTTAAATGAGCTTTCTCTACTGCCAGCCTGCGTTCATACACACTATGATAGGCTCTCTGGGCTTTAGCCCCAGAATGTTGTTTCCCGAGAACATGCCTCTAAAGTACATATGTATTTCATGGAATTTCATAACCCTTTTAATGTTTTCAATTAAACCAGAATTATTTTTTTATTTTTTTGTGTTAATATCTTTGTATGCTCTTTAATGATCTGCAGTGGTGGTCCTTAATGTGGCTGACAGCCGAACCAAGGAGATTCTGGCTCACTACCGCCTCCCTGTAGTCCATCTCCAGCCCTTCCACCATTACCACCTGGAGCTAGTGCAGGTGAGCCCTTCCACCATTACCACCTGGAGCTAGTGCAGGTGAGCCCTTCCACCCACCCGCCCACTACTCCACCCACCCACCCATCCATCCATGCATCCACCCACCCACCCATCCATCCATGCATCCAGCCACCCATCCATCCATGCATCCAGCCATCCATCCATCTATCCATCCATCCATTCCATGTTTACACAGAAGCCTTTTCTCTACATTTTCTGTTATATTTCAGGAGAACAGGCATCGCCCTTCAAAATAAAACTGTTTCCTGTCTGCTCACCATTCTTCCTGTCAGGCCCTCTGAGTGTTATGGAAACCAATGAACACGTCTTCATGTCCCGTAGATGAGCTGAAAGGATATCAGACTCCTGCTGCTGGCAATCAGCACTTATCCCCCTCTAACCTTTCTAGTCTGCTACCCTCTCCTTGCTACCCAGTTTAAATTTAGGCTCACCTCAGACCACACAGCATCATTATGTCTAGCTGGAGGAACAGGAAGGGAGCCCCTGGCTGTGTATGTGATTCCGGGAGAGCTCATGGTGCAGGCTCTGTGGAACAGTGTGAGGATGGGTTACCTGGAACTGTTGGTATTGAGTATGGAGGACTGCCCCAGGCATAATCCATCAAAAGGGAGTTGTTTGCACTGTGGGAATAGACATGAATAATCCATGTTCTCTTTACCCTTCTCAAAGCATCAGATGCCGTATATGAGGTATCCTAGCACTTCCACTGGTGTCGGCTGTACGTATTGTCTATCTATTTGAATCTGTCGGTATTTTTTCAAAGGTTCATTTGTTTTTGCCTGACATTTATACCCACCTTTGCATGTCTGGAAGATACAAAACAGCTTTGCAATCTTCAAATCAGCCTCATTCTGAAGGTCATTTTGCAGTGCTTGTTTTTGTGAGACCAAATTCATTTCTCTCCATCCATTACAAATGCCTGCAGCCCATCTGACTTACGATTAAATATTGATTTTATGTAGACATTCACAGTTCTCCAGTCTTGTTCAGTGTACTATGGATAGGTTTAAAGCAGTTCCGAAGAAGACATACACCATGGGCCAGGGTCTAGTTTAGCTGTCAACCTACAATTGGAGCACACTTGCTGATTACACTGATAAATACACAAATACATCATATAGGAGAGCAAGTTGCTTCTACCAAGCTTGAATCTGCCCTTTAGGACTCAGTGTCTGGTTGGAGTTTACTGAGGACTGGGTGACTGTGTGAGTTCACACTAGATTGCCTGTCTCTGATACAATACCATCCACACTGCTTCTAACAACCGCCTTGGAAAATCAAATAATAAATTATTCATCGCTCTCTCAATGTTAGTAATACCATAGGCAATAATACCATTACATTGTTATTCCTATATTACTAACACACTGGTTAACGATTTCCCCCCCAAAATTCTGCCACACATATTTATTGGATTTAGGATAATGTTTGAGACTGGGAATCAATGCTCAGAGTAAGATAATACTTGATTAATCCCCAGGGAGGGACATTTGTGGAAAATAATAAGAGTAAGACTGGAATAAGATGTAAAACTGTGCCGTGGATGAGATGTCCGGTAGATATGGGTTTTCCTGGCTGGAATTTGACATCACAACGTGTAAACAGCTGGGTTGATGGATGGAGCAGGCTTTGGGGGCTCCCTGACTAGCTGCTGTTTATGGTGGCTATAAAAATTGATCTGTGAAGTGTTGTTTTAATGGAAGACACTCTGGAGAGCTCTGAGCTGTAATCACTTTGTATGTGGATCTGAGGTACCTGTCCCAACTCTTCATGGACGGTTGTATTCAGGCCATCAACTAGATATTTCCTGCTTGATGACCGTATGGTAAATTCTGATAAGAACAGAACCCTTTTCCCTGTTGTAATTGAGACCTACTGAATGAGCAAATCCCATTGTCATTGCAGACTACCAGGTCTGTTCCACATGGAGTAAACCTCTATGTTACTGTGGTCCGTAAGCTCAACACCCTGCCTCGACAACCTCACTTCTCCTTCACCGGGTTTGAGGTAAGGATATGTTTGGTCTAGTCGAGGCCATTCCACTCCTGTCTAGTCTAGTCCAGTATGTGGAAAACGATTGTTAAACCTTTTTCATATTGATTGCTTCACAACAGTTCCAAATGGTTTGAACTATATTTCAAATGAATGGACTACTGTACAAAAATGCAATGATATAATATGATATGACTAGATGACTAAATGGATTCATGAATGTATGATGAGGAAAAACCTTTTGATGAAATGAGATATTAGAGATCCAATCTCAGTTTTCCTATTTCCGAGAACCATGGCAATTAAATAAACTGTATGAAACTAAAATGCTAACTTAATCAAGCCCAGGGAAAATGTCCTATTAACTGAACCTGTTCAATGATCTCCTTCATGGCAGGAGGTATTGAATAGCCCATGGGTTTAAATGCCGGTGCATGGAGCTGCATCACTTATCTATCTGAAAGATGTGCTGCTACAGATTTGGCAGTGCAGGGGATTATGTCCACCTCCCTCCCTCCCTCCCTCCCTCCCTCCCTCCCTCCCTCCCTCCCTCCCTCCCTCCCTCCCTCCCTCCCTCCCTCCCTCCCTCCCTCCCTCCCTCCCTCCTCCCCTCCCCTCCCCTCCCTCCCTCTATCCCTCCCTACAACCCTCCAGTAAGTCTCTCCTGGTTCTAGGTGCTTCTGCAGGCGATGGAGAACCCCTTAAAGGAGCCTGTTGGTCCTCTGTTTTCTGTAGCCCGCATCGTGCCTGACTACCACTCCTACAGGTCAGTGAGAAACGGACCATTCTACGGGAGTAGCAGATAATTCAATATGTTCTGCCTGTGGGTTGTCTTGGCGGGGCTGGGGTGGGGTGGGGCCAGGGGCTGGGGCTGGGGGCTCCCCACAGAGAGGGCAGAGTGATGTCAGCATGACTACATCCTGTTACATACTAATGCACCTCAGGTCCATGACATCAATTAACAGAAACAAAGGAGAAGTGTCCCTCTCATTGGAGGCTAAAAATAGAGTGCTAAAAGCATGTGTGTGCAGGCTGTGTGGGGGTGGGGTCTGTGTGTGTGCATTGAGATGGACAGCCATTACCGATTAGACCCGTTTTCAGGGTTTAGAAAAAGCCGCCCAGTAAGTGCCTGCTTGTGACATTTAGTCACTATGGACTACACCTAATGCTTTCGGGTTAATTCTAGATTTTCTTTTCCTTTAAGATCTTTACACCATCATCGGCATCTAATTGTGTCCTTAACATGTGCTTTGTGCAGCAACCTTAGCTAAAATCCTGCTGCACAAAGGCTATGGTTAGAAAAAGCTAGACATCCAAGATCATTTATATAGGGGGAGTCAGATGGCTGAACGGTGAGGGAGTCCGGCTAGTAATCTGAAGGTTGCCAGTTAGATTCCCAGCCGTGCCAAATGATGTTGTGTCCTTGGGCAAGGTAAGTACAGGAATGTCCCTGTACTTACTGTAAGTCGCTCTGGATAATAGCGTCTGCTAAATGACTAAATGTAAATGTAAATATATTCTAAGGTGAAGTATTATACAGAGTAGCAGGTTTTGTTAGTTATTTTGTACAAACCTGTGGCCTACATGCTCAGCTCAGTCAATATGTCTGTGCTCTACACTTACACCTAAACCATTGTTTGGTTCTCCTGAAAAGCCACTTGCCCATTTCTAATTGATTTGGGTCTGAACACAGGGTTCAGACTGGTAGCTGACTGGGTCGTTTATTTGTCTGTACGTGTGCGTGCATGCTTGAGTGTGTGTGTGTGTGCATGTGTGTGTGCATGTGTGTGTTCTGGACACAGGTGACATCTTCTTGTATGCATATTCTCAGCAGTCTCCCACACCTCCTCCCTTCTCTCTCTCTCTCTCTCTCTCTCTCTCTCTCTCTCTCTCTCTCTCTCTCTCTCTCTCTCTCTCTCTCTCTCTCTCTCTCTCTCTCTCTCTCTCTCTGTGTGTCTCTCTCTGTCTCTCTCTCATACTAGGCTTCTAATAATAGTGGAGCTGTTGCCAAGGCGTGATTGGAAGTGCGACTCAATGTTTTATTTATTTTTTCACTTAAATGGATTTTCTTGGCAGAACTGTAATCTTCAGGAAGCACGGTGGTCTCACACATTTTCCATGTTTTCATTTATCTCCTCCGTGGGCTGGAGTACGCATTGCCTTTTCCCATTATTCTAGAAATTGGGTGAGCAAATCTCCATTTGCAAAGTAGTCATGCTCCTATCAATCAAGAGAAGATCGAGAGAAAAAAAAAATATATATTTTTTTTTATTCCACTGTGATAAAAAAAAGTCTGAGTGTTCTTTTAAATGTTATTTTGAAGCGTTTTGTTTTCCAGGGATGCAATGCTCCTTCCCACTCCTCGAGCAGCGGGTATAGCTGTCACCACAGTCCACTTTCCACATCCTCCTGCGTCGACCTTCAGCCCTGCCCTTCTCTCCGCTCATGGCCGGCCTCAGGTATACTCCTTTTCTCCAGCATTGTCAATTAATGCGTCACCCCCCCCCCCCCCCCCAAAAAAAAGAATTACACAATCCACAAAGAGGTCATGAGAGGCCTAGCCTCCCTCCACAGTCCCAGTCCCTGTCTCCTGTCTCGGTGTTAGTGACTGTTAGCTGCTCTGTTTGTCAGAGGCTGGGGAAAGCATGGCTCTTTCCCAGGGTGTCGGTAGGGAAAGGGAATGTGGCAAAGCTGCATGTCTTCCTCCCTCTCTCAGAGCGCTCTGCTGCCACTCCCCATCACCGTCTGCCGTGCCACGCCGCGGCCACGAGCTCTCCCCTCAGGCATCTCTCAGCACACACACACACACGCCGACACACACACACACACACACCAACACACACACACACACCGACACACACCGACACACACACTGACACACACACACACACCGACACACACACCGACACACACACACACGACACACACATCGACACACACACACACCGACACACACACCGACACACACACTGACACACACACACACACACACACACAATGACACGCAGCTTGCTCCCAGACGCAGGGCCTCGAAAGAGAAATGTGTCACCCCTCTCTCCACGCCCAGCGCTAAAACGCTTCCCCTCCCTCCCCTCCCCCCCTCCCTCCCCTCCCCCCCTCCCTCCCCTCCCCCCCTCCACCCCCCGAGACCTCCGCTCTGCTTCCACTGATCGATCTGCTAAAGCACTCGCCTTCATTCATCTACCTATCCATCCGTCTTCCTGTCTACATCCCCTTCCAGTTATATCCTGTCGTTTTGGCCATTCAAGCTTCTGTCTCTGTCCGAAGAACATGCAAACTGTGCCGCTTTCAATATCCTATGATAGAACATAGGAGAGATCAAGTGATTATTCACATTCTCTGTCTTAGAATATCAATCATAGAGATAATCATAGAGATAATATTGACCGTGTTCCAAGAGCTTTGATTACATTTCTGTGCCCAGCATGTGAGCGTTACATACAGCGAGTAGGATCCCACCCTCTGATGTAAATCTCTCTGCATTGTAACATGCTCAGCCTGTTTGGATTCTGCTTGCCACTGCAGTTCTCCCTTAGCCCTTTCCTGAGATTGCTTTTTTCAAACCTGACTCACAAGGTGTATTGATCGCTGCACTGCACTAATTATCCTGCTTGGCCTTGCATGTCTCCATAGACCATTATCAGCCTTTGATCAGCATGTCCCGATGCCTACATTACAACGCTACAACAATACTGAAATGGTAATGAAGAGGTCTGTTGGATCTGGACCCGACCAGCATTTGCACAAGCTAGAACCAGATCCCCAGAATGTTTGACAAGAATAACAGACCAGCACCTGGTGTGTTTGTGTGTATGTGTTTTTCAATGCATGTGTGTGGTGCTTGTCACATGCTGAGTGTGTGTGTGTGTGTTATTCATGTGCGGGGGCGAAAGGACAGGTCTGAACGTCCTGCTCTCCCACCATCTGTGCTCACACAGGCGTGAGGTCACTTAGACTCTCCACACAGTCAAGCTCTCCATACTGCCATACCCACAGAGCCCACTCTCTACCTACGAGACCAGGCAGCATGGACAGACATGCGGGTTTCTCATAGTTTTTCATGCATTTTTCAAAAGTTCAAAATGAAATGTGGTTAAAACTGCACAGTTTTATTCAAACTGACTTTCATGCGTACGAGCTCCCTATCTCTAATGTTCGCTCAAACCCCCTCTCTATGTTCCGTTTTCTCCTCAACCCTAGTTCACCCCTTCTACTACGAGAACCAGCCCTCTTCTCTGGATTCTGTTCTATGGGTTTCTCCTTCTAAACTTTGACAAGACCCCTATTATATAACTCAGGAATGTGTTGTTTACTTCTCGTGACGTCTTTCTCTGAGACTAATCAAGAACATGATACAGCTGGACAGATAGTGGAGCCCAGACCTTGGCCTTCTTCCTGACTACTGGACTTTCTCTCGTACTCGCCTATATGACCTATAATCAATCATTTTTTGGCCACACCAAATTCTAAATAATTCTGAATACATTTGCATGATTAGAATGTCAGTGTGCTGGGTAATTGGCCTGCATAATTTGAATGGATTGGGAATCAATAAGGAGCTGAAGACCCAGTGTCACTGCTGACCTTTGTGTGTGCCCACACATGCTTCAGCCAATGACATTTCAGACCAGAGATTCCGGGAAGAACTGGGAAGCGTAAACAACACAACTTGCAAACCTCTGCCTTTCTCCAAACATTGGACTATAGAGTTTGCAGCAAGATAGAGATGGAGAGATTCAACCAAAATAGCCTGCATCAATATTTAAATCTCATGGTTAAACATTCAGACGGACTTAGTAAACTCTAATGAGCTGTAACATCTGTCTGCCCGGGGCACGTCCTGACCCCTGCTCACCCCTGTCCTGCACACAGCCTTGGAGCCTCACTGCCTCGAGCACCATCCTTTGCTCTGGCACCAGCTCATCCCCTCTCACCTGCAAGAGCGCGGCTTACTCCAGTGTGAGGACGCACACCATGGCGTCACTGCCATCTGCCAGCTCCTCCCAGCGCATCAGACAGGTGCTGGGCACACTCTCACCCCAGCTATGCCACAACAGCACCGCCCGAAGGGAACGGACAGGCTGTCCCAACTGTTGATCGCCACGCCCTCCGCACGCCATCTCACTCCCACCGTTACTCTTATTGTTTTAGGATAAGGCAGGGTTATTATTTCTGAACTGATGCCTGCCATAGTAGGAGTCAGAACATGAACCCTGGGTATTGGATGAGAGCCAGTAGTGTAGTGTAACGTGATAGTCTCTGTGGTGAGCCGCTGGGCTGACTCCTCCCCCCGTGTGTCTGCAGGTCTCCCTGGCAGGGTCTCCCGAGGAACAGCCTGTATGGAACCACTCCTTCCTCTTCCTGGAACGAGACTGCGCCACCATGTTCAGCGGTGCTGCTGCCCTGGTGCTGGAGTTCTACCCCACAACCAGCGGTAACCAAACGGCTCCCGTTGAGATCGACTCGACCCAAAGACACGACAATATCATTTATAAACAGAGAATTTGAATGGAACACACAGTACTTATGGCTAAATGTTCTGTTGGTGTACAACTCCTCCCTACCCAGTTTAGCTAGTGTTGATGTGTATTTTTTTGTGTGGCAGTTCATAATGCAGTGAGCTGGCACCTCCGGAGCCCCTTGGGCTTTTCCGCCCTGTCCCTGCACCCACAGCTCTACAGGAAGCTGATGTCAGAGAGGGGGCAGAGGGGGGTGAGGGTGGGGCAGCTGTCCCTGAGGGTGAGTGTGGAGAGGAGAGAGTTTAATTACATCTGTGTTTTTGTGTGCGTGTGGGCGCGCGTGTGTGTGTGTGTGCGCACGTGCTGTTCTGTGCTGTGTCCTTTTATAGCCTACATCTCTCCTCTCTCTGTGATGGAGGAACACTGTTATTCACCATTGTTTCAGACTGAATACGCTGGCTAGCAATCCATGGAGTCCCTTGTCACACAAGAGCAAATTTTAATTTATTTTTCTGTTGGTTTTGGTTCAGTTGTTCAGTGATTTCCCTTCAGTCTTGTGTACGTGCAAGCAGACAGTCTGTGTGAAGTATTTATGCAGTGTTGGTGTGGACATGCTGTCCCTGACTGTGATATTGTGTTCTTCCTCTGTGGTTCAGGGCAGCAAGCTCCAGACCACCATGGACTCCGCTCCCACGGTCAGCATAGTGCTACGTCTCATTGGCTCAGAGGTGCGAGGTCAAGTACCGTCACAACTCATCAAAACACTGATATATTGTTTAACTTTATTCATATGCGGCCTTGCTTGGTCAGTAAAATACATTGTAGATGTTTTGACATCATTATAACACACTTTGTACCTACACTCCTTATTGTTTTTAGGACAGATGGGGAGCTCTAGGGCTAACTCTTGTAAATACTTAGGCACCATGGAAAAGCCTTTTAAGCTTAGAAAAGTTCACAAAAAGACAATGAAAAAATTAGATTTAGTTAAAAGCAGATTTGGCGTTTCAAAGCTTTAGCCATGACATATACCAAGACCTTCACTAAGCTATATTGTGTGATAACAGAAGGTCTACTGTGTCCTCAAATCTCTATTCTCCTCAGCCTTATTTTCACACTCTGCTGCCTAGCTGGAAAGACACTACAGCTCCGCACAGATGCTATAAAATATGAAGTGCCGGCAGGCAGCTAGCCTGGAGAGGTGCTAAACTGACTTTATTGCCTTTTAATAATTACTATAAAGTATTATTATCTTAATGTAGCGCTCTTTATAGGCTCTGGGGGAGAGAGGGTGGTTTACTACTGTCGCTCAGCCAGTGGATTCATCTCCATCTGTCTGCCTGCGCCCTCTCTCCCCTACAAGGCCTGATTTATTGGCATGTTCGGCTATAACCATGCAATAGGAATTTTTCACAGTACAATAGTGTGTGTCTCACATATCTGGGTTTCACATGCTCATCAACAATACACTACTGTTCGTTCCCAAACAATGTGCGTAAGAGATATAAGAGAAGTTATTGTATGCACTCATATTGACAATGCATTTTATAATTTAAAGGTTTTACAATATATAGCATTTCTTGTACTTAACAAAAAAAATATGGAACACAGATGGCTAGAGTCCCAATCAAATCTGCCCTTGTGACACACTGAAGCCCATTACTTGAGGCACGTTCCGAGGTGTATATGCACCATACATGTTCCCTATTCAGTAGTTAAATGTAAAGCTCATATATTCAATCTAACATTCCTCTCTAATTAGCACTAACATGAAAGGGTGCCCCCTCATTTTTTCTCATTTGCATTGAGATAATGGGGCGCACGAGAGCCGGGTAGAAATATCCGTCTGTCATCACTGAGGGGAGGAGGGCTGTGATTGTGGTCTGGGTGCTGTGGTGTTGATTATCACTGAGCTGGGGTTCGGAGGTTGAGATTACATACTGGCTGGTGTGAAGTGAACAAAGAGACTGGAGGTTCCAGACAAGACAAACCGACACCCGACAAAAAAACTGGAGAACACAGAAGTCACTGTCTTTGACAGTTGATGATGGATATTTTCTTTGTTTTTGCTTGTTTGAAATTGCTCTCATCCGATAGATGAAATGTGTATGTTAGATTTATTTAATTATCTCATGATAAATGACAGACTTGGTGAAAGATCTCAAGCAACTATCGATGATTTATGGCAACATTTATGCATGAGGCTGTGATGGAGGACTTTCTAACAGCTGTGTGATCTGGAAATGGGGGTTGGGGGACACAGGTTAGTAGTGGAAAAACGAGAGAGAGAGAGAGAGATTAGGTTTGGGGGGGCAGGGTGATACATTATTCACAAGCTGGTGGAGGGGGCCTTAAGTGCCAAATTAATTTGTTTTCTCTTTCCAGTTGGACGGCAAAATAAATGCGCGCTTCCATTCATGTCGTTAAGTGCCGCGGATTCATTCAGACGAGTGTTATTGCAATGGCAGAGCAACACGGTTGTACTGATGCCGGCCGGCCTGGTGGGTGGGTGGAAGCTGGGTAATTATCTCTGGCTCCTGCGATGGCCGTGATTGCGACTGTTAGCCGAGGGGGCCGAGACCACTGCAGGTGTCTGTCTGCCTGCCTGCCTGTCTGGGTGTGTTTGTCCGTGCCTGTCCTTGGATGTGCTCGACCCCTGTGATGGTGGGTGGATACCTGCAGCCCACACACAGTTGGAGTGTTCAAATGGAACTCGTGGCATTGGCCCAGGGTAATGTGAAGTCTACGCAGTGCCCACACACATCATAACCTGCATTTCATTAAAGGAAAACAATCCAACATTGATCCATAAAAAATGTTAATTTACATCATAAACTTAAACTTACCACATATACACAAAATAAAGGAAGTACAGAGTTCTTATTAACAGAAATTAATCAAAATAATACATGTGATCCGTGGAATTTGAAACCTAAATGTGCGCTTTATCTCTTTCGGAGCTGAGTTGATGTGATGAAAAAAAAGGGAGGCTACTGTGTTGGAAAACTGTTTCATTATTGTGATGTGCAGTTTGGACCACACTGGTCATTTCAAAAGCAGTGATTGGATATACTGTATGTTTGTAATATACATGTCTTTTGTAAATTAAGAGAGATTACAAAATACATAGTCTTTACATTATTTTCTCATGGTTAACTGGAACATATTCTTGTTGAAAAGTAATTAAAAGACATAATTTACTTTAAAATAGGCCTTAAATGTGATCAATGAAGTTAACTAAATAAAAAGAGGATAAAAAAAATGTTGTCAAGTAGAAAAATAACAAAAACTACATTCAACCTATAGGCATTAAACATTTTCAAATGATATACATATTTTGATAATATTCTGAATATTCTGAATGTATGTGCTTTTATTTATGGTCATGGAACGATACCTACTTTTATCACTACCAACTTCGAGATGAAACACACTGGCATTTCAAACTTACTTCATGGCCTGTCATCTGTTTATTAATCATCTTTATTACAGCTCCCTTCAAATCCAGATACTGGCCCTGAGCACTCTGGATATCTATATGAGCACGGTGGTTCATTTCGTAATTGCGTGTGTAGTTCTCCCGAGAGGCCAGGCATCATAGAACATGCCAAGGCCCCATCCAAACACTCTCAGCCTCACATCTGTCCAGTATTTATCCACACCTCAACCACCAACACATTTAATCAGAATGCCAGCACTGGCAGCAACACGACTGCCTTGGCCCAGCTTCAGTGCGAGTTTGTGTGACCATCTTTACTAATGTCTCTTTTTGACAATTAATTGTTTCTATTTGAAGTCATATCAAAAGGTATGCCACGCCTCATTGTTCTGGTGTCTGTGCTATTTAAAACCCAGAGAAAACTAATTGAGAGTGACGTCTAGATTGGAGAGCAGGCTGAACAGGTGTTTCATTTTTCTCTTCTTTTAAATTCCACCACCGCTTCCAAGCGGTTTCGACAACTCGCAAATGTAGAAACACAGACATCTGCCGTGTTTCAAAGGAGCGGAGCTATGGCACATGAATACCAATGCTGCCGGGGCCGCGTCTATCTGCCTGACATTCAAAGAAAGTAAAATGTGCCGTTTATTCTTTCTGATACAGAGAGGACAACTTTGCGAGATACAGAGCTTTTATTGTTGTGAGTCAATCTAAGGCTCAGACAGATGTTTGTGCAGAGATATTGGCTCATATCGATGCCCATACCCCAGACCACCATACATCCATACTTCATTTCCTGCTCCCAGTTCCTGTGTCAACACAGCCCTTGTTTGAGGTTCTCCTTCACAAACATATATGACTCAGATTAAAAAACTTTTGGAAAAAGTACTGTTAAGGTGGCATAACGGCATTGCACACTGAAGCAGAAAGAGGGTCTTCCCACTTGATGGCCAGTTTGCAAATCCCCACAATGCACATGATCAGCAATGCACATTTACATTTAGTCATTTAGCAGACGCTCTTATCCAGAGCGACTTACAGTAAGTACAGGGACATTCCCCCAAGGCAAGTAGGGTGAAGTGCCTTGCCCAAGGACACAACGTCATTTTGCACGGCCGGGAATCGAACTGGCAACCTTCAGATTACTAGCCCGATTCCCTAACAGCTTAGCCACCTGACTCCCTGTATGCAGCGAAGAATCCAAACAAAGGCGGGGTGTTTGATGTCATCTCTTCGGCTGCAGTCTGTGACGTTCCGGAGACTGGCATAGAGGGCCACTCCTCCCTGGGCTGTGCCGCGGCCGCTGTTTGGGACGCACACTAGCTTGGCTGGCTAATGAGGTGGATTCAACCGGTGCACAGGGACCACCACATGTCTTTGTTAGCCGGGCCTGCAGCCCCCTGCTCTGCAGCCTCCTCCCAGGGGAGGACTCGCAGACTTGCTAATTGAATCAAGTAGTCATGGTGCCTCCCACTCCACGGCTCTGCCCCTCCCCCCCTTCACCAAGGAGGAGAGGGGGGTGGACGTGAGGAGGGCTCAGGCTTTGATGCTTTTGTTCTCGTCAGCACCATGGACAGCGCCTTGGGGCAACTGGTTGGCCTGCTGCTGGATGGAGATGGAGGCACAGCAGCATCAGTGCTGTCTGAGAGGTCCTCACAGGGCCGCTGTCAACACTCTCCCCTCTGCAAACACTGACGTTTACGTGGAAAAATATGTCGGTTGATGTTTTGCAGTCTGAGAGTCTTTGTGTTGATTTGTCTGTGTGAAATGACGGTGAGCTATTACCTTAGCGCACAAATAGTTTCTTTCTAATAAATCAAACTCTGTTTTCCAAACGCAAACGATTTTCAGTAATTAGTATTGGTTGTGTGTCAGTGCGCAGGTGGCTAAGACGAGCAAAACAAGCGAACGCTGCTCCGGACGAGGCAGGGCTGTGTGACTGTGCATAGCTTAGTGCTTCCTGGCCCGTCTGCCTCGTTACCCCGGTGACCACTGCGTTCCATCTCCCGGCACGCGCCGACCTGGAGAACGTGCCCCCAGCGCCCTCGTCCTCGACCGCGCCCCTAATTCACAGAGATAGATTGGGCCTCTGCTCGGTACTGGACTGACTGCTTATTAGATTGGCTCCAGATGCCAGGTTAATGAAGGCTCCGTTAGAGAACAGACATCCGTATAGCAGCATAACTGAGCTGCATCGACCCTGCAGCCACGCTGCCTTGCTCCCCTGTCCATACTGATTTCTCCTCGTATCATCTGTGTTTGTTCACCTGAACGGATTTGTTCTGCTCCAGTTCAAGACATGAGAAACTTTCCTTCCTGCTACGTGACAAACTGTTTTGTGTTTAAATGTACATGTGATACGTACATTTATGTACTATGCTTCTGGTATTTTTAGGTTTTATTTTGATTTTAATTTGATTACAAATCCTCAATGATAATGTTGGCTGTCTGTATTAGATGCTTCAAAATAAAAAATTAAAATTATTAGGTCTATTTTAAACATATAGTTTAAAAGTATTTTTTCCTAAACATGTTTCACAGAAGTTAATTATAATTAGGTCTGCATGTAACTCAATCATTTATTAGCTCCTGACCTGAAAAAAAGCAGTTTAAATGGACTAATGTCTGAGAGGCTAAAATGTAATTGCGTTGAAGAGCTGGTTTAGTCCTAGCAGTGTGTATCTGATGGTAATGATATTAGTTCAGAGTCTGGAAAATGATTTCCCGCTCAGGGATCTCATTTAGATGAGGAGGGCGGAAGTGAGGAGGTAGAGTGAGATGCCTGTACCTCAGTAACATGGGGTCATCTAGATCCTGCCACTCCTTAAGTCAGTGTCCATTAAAGTGGTGTGATCGGTGCAGTAAAAAGGCTTTCATTTCAAGGTTATCAAGGACACATGAGAAAGCTATTGCTTTTCTGATGAAAACATATCTCAGAGTGTTATTATTTGAAATAGCACTTGTACTGTAGTACATCTACCACAAGCCGTTTTTGGTTACCGTTATAGCATTTGTATGTAAACTACTAATGCAGGGTGTATTGTTGTAGCGTCCAGACTTCCTCCTGACAGCAGAGGAGCCAGGCTTGTTTCCCAGCCTCGACCCGGAGACTCTGGACGAGGAAGACTGGACCCCCACGGCTGAAGCGGTTCTCCCCCCTCGGACAGACCAGGAGCAGGGGACCATTACCATCCAGACCCCACCCAGCCCTGACCACCACACCCAGCCCCAGCAGTGCCCTCTCTCTGTGAGTCGCTTTACTGCTGCAGCATACCTGGCCCCCCTTTCGGTCCAGCATGACATGTTAGTGATACGTCTGACCTGCTTACTGCATATAGCTCTTATTCTAGAGGTAATATCACTTCTGACATTGACAGTCGACAGGCATAGCGTGTCATCGATGATAGTATTATCAATTACATAAGCATGAATTTTCTTGGATGGCATTCATTCAGTACTATATTCTCGTTTGATTGACGGTTCGGTTCTTTGTATTATCTCCGTATTGATTGTATACCTACACAGGCTGCCAAAAGTCTGTAGATTGAAGCTGATCAATACCTACTGTGAGTACAGATTTCTAATTCATCAGGCCTCCTTATATGGTATTGATTTTGTGCAGTGGCCGTCTTGAAAAGAATCGGATTACTCTTTTTACCTACGTCAGGACCCACGGGGAGCTGGAAGCAGCAGGCTGCCAGATTCATAGTAAATTATTATTTCGACCAGGCGAACTAGAGGAAAGGAAGAGAACCAGTCTTTATGGTCCTGCTGTACAATACAGTAACACAAAGAGGTATAACTAGGAATAAGCAAAAAACTGTTCTGTGCCTTGATTTTCACTGAAAAATATCCCTCTCCACCTCAAATGAAATCCAAACTTGGCACTGTTTAGGAGCCAGGATTACCCTCACTCCAACAGCAAAAGAAGGGAAAGCATTTTAATCTACGTGGTTCCATAATAAAGGATAAATTGTATGCCAGTGATTTGGATATTAACTGCGAGTGTTATTGCAGTCTTTTATGACGTTTTTATTGGCAGGATGGTCTTCGTCCCTGCAGGCTGGACCTGAGGTTCAGATGTAGCATAATGTATGCAGTTCTGCTCCTGCAGCGCGGGAATGTGCAGTAATTTCCGAGCCCCCTGCCGCCGGGCACTGTTGTGGTTTGAGAGTATTGGAGAGGAAGGGAGGGAGGGAGGAGGGGGCGAGGGACATAGGGGGAGGAAAGGAGACATGCTCAGAATAGTAATGGCTACATATACCCCTTCCACACATGGAATACTGTAGTTTAGACCTAGCAGTGTGAGCATCCCCATTAAAGGACTTGTCCCCTAGATCCTCCAGGAAGCAGTGGGGTTGGTGAGGGTCACTGGAGGGAGGTCTTGGGGGGCCATGGGCCCACAGTGACATCTAGTGGTGGGAAGCTGTTGTTTGCGTGGTGTGGATTTTTGGGTTTGTGGGCTGGATTTTTTTGTGCAGTAAAGTTCGTAATGAATAATTTTCAAAAATGACTTTGATCATTTACTATCTGCACATTTATTATTTTATTATTAATTTCTTGTTTAATGTTTTTATTAATAATAATAATAATAAATTGACCATGCTCTTTTCTTGTACTCAAAGCGCTACAGTACGTTACAATCACAATCTTACAACATGATAAACAATAACAGTAATCACAAAACGTACAATTAAAACCTGATTAAAAAGGTAAGTTTCAAGCAGTTTCTTAAAGCCATCAAACAAAGGAGCATTCCTAATGGGAACAGGGAGTGAGTTCCACAGCTTAAGATCAATGAAACAAAAGACCCTGCACAGACATTACTGGTTTTTAAAAACACACTTTTTCTAGATGCTGTTCTTTCAAGATACACAAATGATATGGGTGAGTGAATCAAGACGTTGATTGGAGCAGTAACACTGTAGTGCAGAGCATGTACTTCAGAGAAGCTGTCTCCTCTTTGTATACTGATGAAAGTATATCACTGATGTAGCTTGTTCACACAATCCCCCTCAACAGAACAGGCACACATATGCTGACTTCTCACTGCTCCCTTGGGTGCCTAGCCAACCATGTTATTGTGAGCTTCCTTCTCTCTGCCAGTATTGGCCCGCAGTCATGATGAAATATTCCTTTTCACTTGTTTGAATAGAGGACCTTGGCCGTCTGCACTGCACACAACACACAATATCACAGGCAAGGCCCACAGGCATTAGAAGGTCTTTGGACAGGAATCATGAAGCCTGTAGATTGCTTTGCAGGCAAAGCCAAGGCGAGGCTAGCTGGCCTTGGGACACAAAGGAAGGATGCAGACTATAGACACGTGTGGGTGGATCCTGGATGTTGGTGGATGGGTGGAACCCGAGCTGAAGATGAGGTATGAGGGCAGCCTTGAACGCCCAGGGTTATCATCAGCCAAGGCTCTGAATGACGTAAGGCTTTAGGCACGCGCTTGCCATTAGCTCTTGAAGTAAAGTTTCGAGTTTAAGCCCGTTGTCATTGAATCTGTGGGCTCAATTAATTCGATTCTATTCAGTGCTGTTGGGTGTTAGCAGTCTGAGCTGCATTTGTGAGGTACTGCCTTGTGCATAGTTATTGAGTTGGATAGGTGACTTTTCCTTTGGGACCAGCGTATCGACGAACCCCTGTGTGCAACTTAATCATTTCTTTGTTCGACGTCCGTCGACTCATTAGACAACTTGTATGAAATGTAGTGACTGCCAAGTCCGCTGTTGTGCTTGGTGCTTCCTCCTGCGCCTCTCAGATAAGGCTGAAATGGGGAGGCAGGCATGTCTGGGGCCCTGCCTGGTGAGCAGTTTATTCCGGGCTGCTGTGTTTGAAGTGCCAGTAAAGGAACCTGTATCTTCCTACCGCAGCTGAAGCAGAGCCTGGTGGGAGCCTGTCTCCCTGCTCCCTCCACTATCTGCTGATGGCAGAACCCCACACTGACCTCTGAACACAGATACACAAGCTTAACAAGAACGTCTTCTCAGCACCGCTTGCGGTTTTTCTGGATGTCATGTATAGGCTCAAGTCAGACTAATGGCCTAGCAGGCCTCAGTTTTTCCCTGTCTATCAAGAAACCTTAATGACTAGCCCGGCAGTGCAGTTATGGAGAGAATTGTTGCAGATGAAAAAGGGTTGAAGGGTTAACCATTTTTAGTCAATATCTGTGATGTATACAAAATGTATGTAAAAATCTTAGTCTGAATGCTGAAGATCCCGTCGGCCCTCTGTTTCCTGCAGCTCGGGGTCGATATAAGGCTAATGGAAGTATTTAACCTTCCAGTGTACCCCGGACTATTTCCGTTAATTCCATTCCAGACATGAATTATAGTCCTCCCCAAGGTTGCATAGAAACAATGATTGTCAATGTACACAGGGCAGAGCAAAACACAGTGTTATTTTTGTCCTACCAAGCTAGTTTATCTGGCAATAATTCGGTCCGTTGACTATTTTGACCTGATAAGGCGATGGCTCTATATACTCGGCCCTCCCAGCTGCAGGGAGATGGACAGTGTGAGAGTCAGAGAGGATGAATGTGCAGAACTGAGGCGTTTATTCTGCGTTGCTATATAGATGCCTCTGTTCCGTGTGAGGGATTTTGATGGAGAAGAGCCCCCCCGCCCCCCTGCCCCCAGCTCCATATCCCATCCACTGACTGCCTTACCTCCTGTCTGGGTTCAGGAGAAAGGGAGGTGTGGGGGCTTATATTATGGCTGTCCCAGTCTGCCCTCTGATTTAAATCCAATTCTGGTGTCATTCTTGGCAAACCCAGGGTGATTCATTGCACTACGGACACACCTACCACCCACTCATCAATCTTTACGCCCTTTCCATAGCCTCAGACTGGACGTGACCTGTGGTCAGCGACGCCTCCATTTTCCGTTCATCAATTCCACTGGATTTCCATATTCATCTAGATGGCTGTCAATTATTTTCCTACAAATATGTTCTGCCTCATAATTCTAAACCACTCCCATAAACCCTAACTTGATTCTTGCCAAAGAAAAAAGCTATTTGTTTTATTCTCTGTTCTAGCCCATCTCTGGTCCTAATCCTAGTCCTGGTCTGCACACTGAATTGGTCCCTTCTGGCTACAAGCAACATTAGTGTTTTCATGTTTCTTTGAGACATTTCAACAGTGAGCTGGCAAGTATAAATGTCAACCTGTGTGTTAGGCACTAAGCTGTTTCTGTGTTGCGTGTTTAGAAGGTCAGAGAGAGCCGAGGGGGGAAAGGCAGACACTGATACTGCTGAGGCTCAGTGTGGGGTGGAGCTGTCCTCCAGTCTGTCAGAGCTGCTCTTTGTTTCAGTGTCCATGTCTGTAGCATCTCTCTGCGACGTGTCACCCCTTTGTGTACTCATATGCTGTTCGGTTGGACCTAAATAAGTGTTTATTTTTAAATAATAGAAATGTACTAATTAATTTATATTTGAAGGTGTAACATATACTGCACCAAGTATATCTGATGGAGAAAAACAAGATGCACATGAAAAATGGAAATCTCTAATTTAATGTTGATCCTTGACTTCATCACCCCTGTTGCATTGATGGTCGTACAGTACGTCCTTCAGCCGAGGTTGCATGTTGTCCTTGAGACACACACACACCCACACATACACACTCACACACACACACACACACACAGATTACCTATAGTCCTGTGACAACTTAATGCTTATTTATTTTGCTGACAGAGCATAGGTATGATCCAGACCTACACTGAAAGCATGTTCTCTCGGGACTCCAGTAATTTAATTTATTAGGAACCATATGGCACGTTTTGAGCTATGTGTTCAAATTGATTCCAAATTATGTTGTATTATTGCAGGTTATTTGATGCTGATAGAAATCAATCCCTACCAAGTTAACACCCTTACGGCAGAAATAATTTGCTAACATTATTGAGTTATGTTTGCCTTAGTTCTACAATACACCTGTAAGTTTATTAACATTATTGGTCATTAAAACTGCATAAGCATGCATTCATTGATTTGTTAGTTCCAACTTCTCTCTGAATATAAAAAATAGATTGCATACAATTCATTGCTTATTGTTGGCTGGAACGCAGAAAGCATCCAGAATGTATATTTACATTCTTATCTTACAGATTTGTATAGACTGCAGTATTTTAAATCCTTATTGGGCATAAATATTCAAGAGTGTTACTGCTGGTTTGCAGCTTTTATACAGGCATCCCTACAGTAGTGTTCTCCATGGATGCACAGCTTGCATTTCATTTAGATATTAAGGGAAAGCAAAGTGTTGCACATTATTTCTTTCCTGGAGAAAAATATTGTAGAAAAGCTGAGCAGTGAGTTAATGTTCAATTTGTGTAGCAATTTGAGCCACAGCTTCATTCCCTAATGAAGCTACTTACAGCAACCACACTACAAAGGTAAAGCCTGCAATACCAGTGGCTTACCACTTCTTTGTCCGCAATGAATGAGAGACCAGCTGTGCACAACACCACTCCATCCGTTTTCCGTCTTTCTCATCCTCTTTCAACACTCTCCCTTCCTCCCTCCCTCTTTACCTACATCTCCATTAGTACGCTGACCGCTGGTTCCAGCTGGAGGGAGAGGAAAAGCTTGAAAGACTCAGTATGGAGAGAAACAGCCATATGGAAGGATGGAGGTAGAGCGTGAAGGGGGGTGGATTAGCGTGGAGGGAGGGAGGGAGGGAGGGTGTGGAAAGGTGTAGAGCGACCGAGGGAGGAGAGAGAGGGACTGTTGAGGGAGCTCCTGGGACCAGGCTTGTTCTGGCAGGCTAATTGAAGCTCTGTGTGGCAGCGGACTCAGAGCTGTCACTCCACTGAAGATCCCATTTGCTGCATTTTGCGGGCTGTGTGGTGAATGCTGATGGCTGTCTCAGAGGCAGCCTCGGAGACCCCCAGACACAGACATGAGGCGGCCGGGTGTCACAGGGGCCCTGCCCTTCAGCACCGGAGCATATGCTGCCCATTCCCCTCACTAACTCTGCACTGATTACTATGATAAGGTCATTCTAATTCCAAACACGTGGAATTTCTGCTAAATGCGAGTAGGATGAATATGAGACATTTTGTTATGGTGGTTTATACATTTGAATAACCTCATACATGCTGAGATTCTCTCTTGTTGGAATAGACAAGATTAAGCCCTCAGCAAGAGCACATAGCTGCAAGGATACAGTGAATAATTTATTATGAATTAAAGCATTCAGTTATGAAAATATGTATTTTATTACAAATACTCAGCTGAGTATTTCATAGTCATTTGGTGGAATAAATGCATAGTAATTTGTAAAAATAAATAAAATATATATATACATTCTGAATATAGCAGAATTACTGCTACACGAGAGTAGAGCAGTTTTGTGGTGACGATGGGAGGGAGTCCTTTTGACTTGTGGCCAAGCTGTGTTGCCATGGTAATCAGTGTCAGAAAGGAAAACTGGACTCATGTCATGCATACTGTGTAAGGTTAGTGAATTCTTAATTTGACGTGCTCTAATCAAGCATTAAAAATGTTTCTAATTGGTTGCTATTTACATTCCAAAGCTAGAATGTTAAGCTGCAACATTTTCTTTTTCTTTTCTTTTTTGTTGTTCGTGGAATGCCATTTGAGAACTATGAGATGCTGTTATGTTAGGGTCAGTAATGACCAGCGATTGTTATCATATCATTAGTGACTGACATTCTCTCTGCATCTGGATGCTCCAGTCTCTGTCGCTTAGACGAGCCTCTTATTCAGTTGAGGCCCTGTGCCCTTTCTCGTGGCCTGTCCCTGAGCACTAATGAGGTGGCCAGAGGAATGGATGACCCTGGCCTGGACACATTGATCCTTGATCATTAAACACTCCTATGTAGAGGGATTGTCTTAAATGGCCCTACTGCACAGCAATGTGACCAGTTAGAAGTAAAAATACTGTATTAACATTTAAAAAAGATACTCTTAATTTGAAAATTAAAAAAGAAAATTGGCTCATAGTGACAAACATGTGACGGTGACTGTCCCTCAGCCCCCTTGCTGAATTGAGTAGAGGTGGCAGCCCCTCTCCGAGGAACCCACAGGAGCCTCACAGCACATCTATGAGACACGATCAGTTCGTCCTCATCCATCCGCTGATGGAGACCGAGACGTCATTCTACTGGAACCTCCCTGTGGGTTGTATTGATTTCACCTGCTGTCTCCAGCTACAAACATAAAAGGTTGATTTTCTTTCACGACCTGAAAAGAGAAGGGAAAGGGAGGAGGAATTCAATGGGAATTGACGGAACCTAAGTGTCTCTGCCGCACGGCAAAGTAGCAGGCAGATTTTAAATTGTAGATGTTCTATACAATAGGAGCTCCCCTCACTGCTTTGAAAAGTTGCTAAGGAAGGCCTGTGTTGTGGTTACAGGCTGTGTTAGCATTCGACAAAGTCTGAGCACCGACTTACGCCTTCAGTTATGTGACACCGTAGGTCTCTTGATAAGGATTCAGAGGTTGGCTGTTCAATGCAGGCTATTGAGGGATCCCCCAGTACCCCGGCATCAGGCAAGGTAGGCTCTCTCTGCCCTCTCTGAGGTTTACGGATGCCTGAAGTCAAACACTAGATTTGGTATTTGATTAGGGAGGATGGGCAGTGGGTGCTTTGAATGACTACTTATTTGCTTTCTTGTATCAGTGGTTACCAGTGTGTCTCTGTTCCATGGCAACCATGTTCATTTGCATGTTAGAGCCTCGTGGGGCTAGGACTGAAGGGACTTCTCCAGCTCAGTGTGGGATTTACTCAAGTTATGTAATAACATCTGTAGTCTATAGTGGACATGAAGAGGTACTATAGGCCCTATACAAGCACAGTGAGTAGTGATGCCATAGCTAACACAGCTGCTGTTGTGCGGAGGAGAAAAAAAACATTTGTAACAAGGCTACTGTATGGACTGCATTTTCCTGGGCTTGATTTTGTGTCTCTGCGTGTTTTTGTCGTGCAGCTGCAGCGGGATGGATACAGTCTTCCATCCCCCGACGCCCTGGCTCAGATCCTACCAGACTACCAGCATCTCTTCGGCTCAGACAAGCCTCCAGCTCCTGGCTCAGTTCCCCAGGGACAGCGCAGACCACCCGATACAGCAGAGGCTACACACAGCACCAAGCCTGGGTACCCCTTGCACACCAAACCTATCAAATACATTTACATTTACATGTAGTCATTTAGTAGACGCTCTTATCCAGAGCGACTTACAGTAAGTACAGGGACATTCCCCCGAGGCAAGTAGGGTAAAGTGCCTTGCCCAAGGACACAACGTCAGTTGGCATGACCGGGAATCGAACTCTCAACCTTCGTATTACTAGCCCGATTCCCTCACCGCTCAGCCACCTGACTATCAAATACATTTTCCGCACTAATGGCAAACTTCACAACGTGGAGTGATTTCAGCCAACACCGTGGATAGCTTGGGGTTTTTACAGATCTATATTAGCAAGTGTAAAGGTTGTAGGATTTCAGCTGAATACATTTACCCATTTTTTGTTCTCTATTTTCAGACAACCTCTCCCTGACTTTGAGGATGACCCACATATAGCACAAATCACTGACCTCCAAACAAAAGTAAGAACTGTAGCATGCTAAATGACTAAATGTAAATGAGTACTGAATGATTGACACCATACAGTATGTAGGGACACTTCTTTCAGCTGTTAACATGCCATGTTTACAAAACCGTGTTGTATGAGAAACAGGTGAAGAAACCCATTGTTTTAGCCCCTGAGACCTTAGCCTTGAAGCCTGGGTACCCCTCTCATGCACATCAAACCTATCAAATACATTTTCAGCACTAAGGGCAAGCTTCACAACGTGGAGTGATTTCAGCCAACACCGTGGATGTCTTGGGGTTTTTACAGATTTTTGTAGATGCTTTCGTGTACATCCTCGAGACCTACTGTGGAGATGCTGCATGCATGTGTTGCATGTGTTAGCTATGCAGGGTGAGGGAGTGGGAAAGGCTAATGAGGGACCCGTGGTCAGTTGTGTGTGTTGCTTTTGCCAGAGGCATGTTGCTCTGCGGGCTTCAGACACTGAGATGGTGCCTCTCACTGGACAAATTGCTGCTGGCTGCACTCAGCCCTGAACATGGAGGCTGGTAGGATAGATGAACATGTCTCACTGTCAGGGGTAGCCCACAGAAAACTGTGCTGGTGAGACGTCTTGTGTCTACATGGAGGAGTTCTACATGCATGTCTTGACATTTGCTAAATATTGCAATGTAGAAAGCTTTTTCTGTAGGTGTCAGTGAAGCATAAACATCTCCCTACAACGTATTTCATTTAGAGTAAGATAAATTTAGCCTTCTCTGCATAATTCACTTGGGATGGAAAGTTGACCTCCCTGGACTCTAAAAAGACAATTTCAAGGTGACCCTGCACACAATACAAACTACACACCTCAGTGACAATGGGGAGAAAATCATATATTGCTGTGCACATCCCCCCACACACAGAAAGACACACACATACACGCACACACACATTCTTGACAAGTGTCTGCCATCTGTCTGTGATGTAATTGTCCTAGAGCTAGTAAGTGTGGCACTGAGGCCTTGAGTGTGTCTTCAAAAAAACCGAGAGGGGGCTGGGGTAGCCCAGTATTCATAAGGAGAGGATAGGTCTGGGTGGGGGGAGGAGGGGGATATTTGACTCAGATGATGTGTCTACTAGACTCATCATGAGGGCCCCTTTCTTCCCATCACACCCCTGGCCCCAGCACAGCCTCTTGTCTCCAGTCTCATCTGCAGTCATGGTTCTCACCTTGTCCCTGCCCTTTCAATTAGGCGCTCAATTTCACCCCAGGGTCCCTGGGGAGCCACATCTACACCGCCCCTAGATTGGAATCTCCTAATCGGTGATGTCTTCCTCCCTGTATACCAGGGCCCCCGCTCTCAGCCTCCATTCAGTTCTTTATACAACCTCAGATCCCTGCTGATGGAGTGAAACATGTGAGGTGCTACACAACAAACCAATGCCTTACAAATAGAAAGACCTCGGTAAAGAAGGCTCGACAAGTATGGCCCAGCTTCAATTGCTACCAAGCTGAATTCTGAGTCCGCTACTGCATTGTTCCAGCTATGGAACGATTATAGATTGAATGCTAGTATTCACATTAGCTGGGGAAAATAATTCTAAGCAAAACCTGTCAATGTGAAGCGCAATGGGGGGAAAACTGAAAAAGATTCTCACGTACTAATGTACGATACATTTTCACCGAATTTACTGTCTGTTTGCAACAACGATAAAAACAACGCAGCGATTCTGCCCGGCTGAATGTGTCAGTGTCACTGGGAGCAGTTTCACTGTGCCGTTTTCTAAACGGGATTTGATTAAGAGGGGTGTCGTTCCATGCATGCATCAGTAGGGCTTATCCCAAATCCCTGGATAAAGCCTTCGTGCCAAAAGACACAGACAGAACAAGGTCTTAAAGTCTCCCTGGAGTTGAGGTGTCAACACATTTGAACTCCAACCACGGACACGTTTTTGGGGAAATGTAGTCGAATGGCATTTAAGAAGCCAAGCTTCCTGTTAAGTCATAAGTCTGCCTCGCTTTCAAGTCTTACTAATCATCCTTCACATTTACGAAGATAAAGGGAATGAGTTATTAAATATGCAGAAATGGATCCCTGTGACGAATTGTGAGACTTCTTGTAATGCTGTAGTCATAGGCACTGGATACTGGGCTCCAAGAGCCCTCTAGTGGTGTTAATCTCATACTTTCATCTAGCATTACAGTAAACTGACACAGGCAGGCAGAAAGCACTGTTCAGCGTCTGATCTTAATCAAAGATGTCCCTAGGCAAGGGAGTGCCAAAGTAGAGCAAGGAGGTAAGTGAACCCCCCCTGCAGACCAGAGGGAGACGGTCCAAAATGACCACAGGAAATGGGTTTGTACTCTATATTAGCTTTGTGATTGTATCTGCTCTTCCGGTTATCAGAGTGCAGAGTTGAGTAGTTGTATATTCTCTGTTCCCACTCAGGAAGTGGAGAACTATCGCACAGCCATGCGCAAAATGGCGGAGGACATTATCACCATGCGATCACAGGTTGTCAGTCTGGAGTCAGACAACAGCCAGCTCCGCAGTGACCTGACCCTTCACCAGGACCTGGGACGCGACCTGTTGGATGACACAGACATAGATGTCATGACTAAGGCAGAGATCGCCGACCGGATAGGTATATTCTACAACCAGTCTGTAGACACTTTTAACTAAGTTTGCCATCCAGCTGACAGTAGTGGAACTTCCCCATCAGAGCTGTAGTGGAGGCAGGTTTGTGTCATGGACATGGGAGATGGAAAACCACACTGATCCTAGCATGTCTGGTCTCCAGCTGTTTGTGCCATGCTGTGATAAGGCAGCTCATTTAGGCCACCAGGCCTGATAAGCTGTGCAGCCGAGCATCTCTTATCTCCTGAAGGACAGTTTGTGACCCTCAGTAAAAGGACTAAAACGGCATGTTTGAGGCCATCAAAGCAAAAACACCAGATTAAATTCTCTCTTCACAGGCCGAGATAATACTGTGAAAGGATTTAGACGTTGTTGTGAAGATGTGTTTGTCTCAGCTAGACATTTGAATAACTCAGACTTCATGAAGTCTTTGAAAGTCTGAGTTATACTTTCGATCAAACAACCATTTTGGAGATTATCAGCTGAGGGAAAGTACCGTTAGATGTCAATTTAAACCTCACACAGTGTTGTTAATGATCATTCTGAAGTAGAAGTTAATAGTATTGTACACTGACGCAAACGGCATAATATATGATTAACTTGGTAGCAACAGGATTTAACAGTGTATGCTCATGTTGTTAATGATCATTCTGAAGTAGAAGTTAATAGTATTGTACACTGACGCAAACAGCGTAATATGTCATTAACTCGGTAGCAACAGCATTTTAATATGTGTATGCTCATGTTGCGTCCAATGAGTTTTGCTGTGTCATGTGTATGCTCTTGTTTGGTGTGGACAGCCTCTCTGAAGTTTAAGCTGGCCAGTGAGACCAGCAAGGCTTCCTCCCAGAGAGACAAGATCCAGCAGATGCAGAATGACCTCATCCGAGTGAGCAGTCAGGCCAACACACACACACACTTATGCACACACACGCACACACACACACACACACTTATGCACATACACACGCACACACACACACATACACACTTATGCACACACAAGCACTCCATGTCCAACTCGTACATCCCTCACACATCCGATCTCAATCGAAATAAGAAACAGTGTACTATGCGTGTTTGTTTGTTTTCTGCAGAAGAATGACAGAGAGAAGGAGCTGTTGAGACTTCAGAGGGCCCATGAGCAGCAGCAGGAGGCTCTGCAGAGCTACCAGAGCCGTGTGGCCAAGCTGGGAGTCCTGGAGACCACAGTCCGGCAGCAGGAGAAGGTGCACATGCCGAATCCCCTGATAGAACCCATCTTCCTGGACCAAAGACTTCCATCAATCTCGACGTTTAGATTGTGTATCCTCTGTGCCCCACGGCAGGTCATTGAGAAGATGGAGAAGGTTCTGGATAATAAACTGACTGAGAAGAATAAAGAGAACTCAGAGAGGGAGCTCAGAGAAAGGGGGAGGACAACTACTTGGAAAAGGTCAACAGGTGAGTCATTCCTGTGCCAGGGCACTCCAATGAGAACCAGCAGGAATGTACAGCACGTGCTAAGGGAACGGCCTGCGGCGGCCTGTGTGTGACCAGCAGGGGAGGATGACAGCAGAAAGGCAGAGATAGAGTCGGCTCTGGCGGCAGAGAACTCCCGCCTCAGAGGGGAGCTGGAGAAGATGCGACAGCAGCAAGCCCCTATCATCATCCAACAGCCGCCACAGGTGAACATCACACTGAACCCTCACACATACATTTAGTCATTTAGCAGATGCTCTTATCCAGAGCGACTTACAGTAAGTACAAGGACATTCCCCCAGAGGCAAGTAGGGTGAAGTGCCTTGCCCAAGGACACAACGTCATTTGGCACGGCCGGGAATCGAACTGGCAACCTTCAGATTACTAGCCCGATTCCCTAACCGCTCAGCCACCTGACTCCCTGCACTACAGTACATTGCTGAAAACCAAATTGATGTGAGATATACAGGTGTATGTGTGTGTGATTGTGCGACTCTTCTCCTTTAACACAGGATGCTTTCCCCGACAAAGAGAAACTGAGTTTGCTGAGTCAACTGGAGAAGGTAGAGTCAAGAGTACGGGCTCTGGAGACACAGGTAGACTCATAAATTCAGAAACTTTATGATCAGCATGATAAACAATATATGATACACATACCATGCAATACACATCTCATCAGGGTATTTGTATTAAAGCTGGAAGAGAACTCTAAACATTGGGGCAGGCAGAAACAGGAGATGTTGACCAAACTGAGTGAATATAAATGTGGCTTCGCACGGACATCCACCACAATCCTGCATGATCTTCCCCTGGTCAGTGCAGCTGCATTACTCTCTTCAGCTTCCATACTGGTCAGTGGGTATGTGTTCACAAACCAACAGTGTTAGAACCTTCCAGTTAACAGTCTGTTTTCCACAGGAGGGTGTGTCTGACTCCTTGATGGATCGTAGGCGACACAGACAGCTGAAGCCTATAAAATGACCTTCACCTCGTAGTGTGAATCTACAAAAACCAATAACGCAATCAAGGAAGACATGAAGAATTATTTTTACAAAATGAGTTTAATTTTTTATTTTAGCACAGTTGTTTAGGTTGTAACAATAAATGACATTTTAAAAGATAAACTTTTTCAATGTTTTATTCCAACATTTGATTCGTCTGGGAGTCTAAGGAGTGGTTATGAACCATAGTAATCTATGAGGTAACCCAACACAGCCTAACATCATCATACTGGGTCATTGTGTACTGTGTAGGGGCTTCAAGGTCAGCAGAATAGGCTTCTCAGGCAGCAGAATGAGCTCAAAGGTACTCTGCACCTCAACCTGACGCTGTTTCTCCACCCGGAAGTTCTCCAACATCTGCGATGGCGGGACACATAAGTTAACAATATTCAATGTAATATTCCTCGTTCTGTCACATGAAATTCTATTTTAATAACGGGGCGAGAAGGAAAACAAAGAGATCGCTTCTCACGTGGATGAGGAACAGCTGCATCTCCGTCTCAGCAATCCTCCGGCCCAGACACTGGCGAGGCCCAAAGCCGAAGCCCAGGCTCCTGAAGTAGTGGCTCTCTGTCCTCAGCCAGCGGGAGGGTCGGTACTCCTCAGGCCTGGGGAACACTCCAGGGTCTCTGCCCATGGCATACAGACCCAGCTGGACAAGAGTCTGGCCACAGACACACACAAACACACACGCACAGTCGCGCGCGTGATGTTATTATGGAGAGAGAGCAGGCCAACTTCAACACCTCGTTAAACAAAATCAACACATAAAAATGTCACCTTTTGAAGGATCGTCTGAGTTCTTATTTTTGAGTCTTACCCCAGATGGTATGTGGTAGTTTTGAATAACGATGTCTTCTGTTATGTATCGCTGCAAACTCACTGCAACAGGATATAGTCTGAAAACGAAGAGACTGTTTTTCCCAAAGTGACACTTCACCTGTGATGCCAGAAGGTGGCAGTGTTGCAATCATGACAAATCTCAACGTACTTCAGGTTTGTTTTGTGACCATGCAATCATCTAATAAATGTCATAATAATGACCCTCTGAGCAGTGCACCTGTCGTAATGGTTTGCTTACCTCAGTGATTCCTTCAGGGCTCCTTTGATCAGAGGCACCCTCTTCAGCATCTCCAGGATATCTCCCTGGGTGGACGCCCTGGCGGCTGCCACCTCTGCCCGAAGCTCCTCCTGTAGATCTGGGTGCTTGGCCAGCTCGTACAGGGTCCACAGCAGAGTGACGGATGTCTGCAATGACCAACACAGTACAGTGTTTGTGTCTCCAATGTGTAAAAAAAATAAAAAATTTAAACTGCTGGATTTCATCCTGGGCTGTGTGGGTTACCGTGTCTACCCCTCCAGCCATCAGCTCTGTCACGCTGGCCTTGATGTCCTCGATGGACAACTTGTCGAGCATCAGCAGGCTAGCCAGGACCCCGGGGTATTTCCCATGGCTGCCTGTCTCCTGTCGCAGCTGTTTGTAGCTGTTCTGGATGCAGCGGTCGGCTGCAGAGGCACACACCCACACCTTCATGTTACTACATGACGGAGCACGTCCTCTCCACTGACACACATGCAACCCACTGTGCCGTCCATGGCTGAGTTAGTATGCTGTTATAATAACAATGTTTCAATACACGGTTCCTTGGTCGTCCTGGTTGGCCCTACCATGGTTGAATATGCCATCCCAGGCCTCCACGTGGTCCCTCCACACCTTGGCCCCGATCCTCTTCAGCAGGGCTGGGGGGATGAACAGCATGGGCGAGGTGGTCTTGAACATCAGGGAGATGCAGTCGATGAAGTGCTGGGCTTCAGGGTCGATGTAGTCCAACATTAGTCCCAGGCGCTCCCCGTACAGCACTGAGCTGACAGCTGCACAGGACCCAGGATATGGAGTTAAATGAGGGACGATAATATTTGGCATTTGTAAAAAAGGTTTACATCTGTAAAAAAAAAATAAGTGTTGGTCAAAACTTTTTCACAATTACACAAAATATTTCTACACATACAAAAAATAATCTACAGATGCAAAACTTTGACCAACAAAAACAAAAAATATGTTGGTCTGAAAAAAGTAAAGGGATTGGACACACTGGGCCAAACTTTTAACATTAGGTCATTGTAGATGATGAAAGATCTTACATTCTAGTGCATATTTGAAGAGTTCTTGAGAGAGATCGGTGGTCCATTTTTTCTGTCCACTTCTCTCTATCTTTTTATAAACACGGGCCACAAAGTCCTGGCCTACCTCATCCAAGAGAGGTACAAAGTTTCCAACTACCTTGGGAGAGATTACCTCCCTGTTCAGAATCACCCTGTTGCTCCGCCAGTCCTCTCCGTTTCTATAGAAAGAGAGAGATTGTTCCGCTTATCTACAATAGGACCTGGTGAGGCTGCATTTGCTTTTTGGAAAAAACATTATCTCTGGAGAGGTGACAGGTTAAAGACTGAGGAATGACTGTAAAATGAGAGGTTGAAATGAGATAGAGAGGTGGGATGAGTAGCGATGGTCCAGACAATGCACATACTTGAGCAGGACTCCATATTTGCGATTCCTGTAGTCTCTGTATGCTGTCCAGGCTTCCACTTTGAGCCTTTTTGGGTAGTGGCCCTCTGCTTTGAACAGGATAGCAGCATCTTCTGGGTTGATGATGTTCACACTCTCATAATAACCTATTTTCTCTCTGTTGTGGAAGGAGATAAAAGTATTGTGACATTTTTTGTTTATAACAGAGAATTACCCCAAACAAGTAATGCAAGGGTAGATTTTCATGTTCTGTCTACCGCATACAGACAGTAAACCGATAGAGTTGAGTGTTCCTAGCTTCTGTGGACAGGGGCAACATCTCCAAATATAGTTACCAAGTACCTGTAAATGGGTCCAAAAGTGTTGAAGTTGTGCACCATGATGCGGTGGATGTTCCTGAAGCCGTCAAGTTTCCAAAAGCTGTAAAGGCTGGCCACGCCGCTCTTCCAGAGCCCCGGGATCTCACCGAAGGCCCGTATGGTGGGGCTGCTGTCTGTGTACGCCGTCTGTCGGGCCATGGGCAAACTGCTGCTGTGGCAGACCCCGACCTCTGCCAGTCTTTCGAACCAGGACAGAGGCTGTACCACGGGACTGCGCCTTACTCTCCACCCAGCCATCATAGCATCTGTGTCTCTCCCCTTCAGCTCTCACTCCTCCTCTGTCTCTCTGCCAGGGACATTTGGATGACGGCAGAGGTGGATCTTGACATGCACCTTCAGTGAGCTGATGACATGCTTGTTTTGCTGGAGATGTTGAACCACAGCATGGGTCAGTCATAACAAAGTGAGGACTTTGGGGTGTTTTAGAGCAATCTCTGAAACAACTAGTTTACTGTCTGAACTAACCTTTACACTATATATCAATACACCATAGTTTAGCAGTGACTGTAAGTAATACTGTAATCATTCAGAAAGTAAATGTATCTCAAAATAGCTTTTACATATAACCATGAACTGTTTATTTACCATACACACATCAAGGTATTTCAAGGTTGTCTAACATTATAATATTCTTCTAACAGCAGAACCATGCACCAGAATATAGCATTCTATTAAATACAGTCCTGGCTTTTGGACCTTGGTTGAGTGTTTTCTTTCTAAACAGCTGTGTGGTGGAAGGCCATAAGGTGAGAGAGTCAAAGGGTGACCTTGTGCTGTCTATGATGTATCTGAAAAGATTTGCTTAGGTAAAGCAAACAACTGATACATCAATGCAATACATTAATTTTATTATCAAAACATGCACATAACAGACACTGATTTAAAATGTGAAATGTCAGCAGCAGAAATTACACTTGCACAGAATACTACAATACAAAATTATTCAACGTTAACATGATATCTCGACGACTGAAATAAATAAAGGAATCTTGTCAGCAAACTTCTATTGTTCCAACACATCTTGTGGTAAGCTATTTTAAAATCAACTTTTCCTTTTAAAATATAACATTTCTGTTTGTGCAAAGACTTATTTCCTAATGAGTTTAATAAGGCCCTCCAGCTTCATGGCCGTTTTCAGCTCCCCTTGGACCTTCAGTCTTCCACTGGTGTAGGCAGCGTAGGGGCGCAAGCTGCCCTCAAACATGGCCAGCAGGTCCTCGTCACTCATACTGAGTGTGACGTCAGGCTTCTGATCTGGGAGTCCGGTCCCAGCCGAGCCACCGCCTAAACAGAAAGACAGACATTACATTACATTTACATTTAGTCATTTAGCAGACGCTCTTATCCAGAGCGACTTACAGTAAGTACAGGGACATTCCCCCCGAGGCAAGTAGGGTGAAGTGCCTTGCCCAAGGACACAACGTCATTTTGCACGGCCAGGAATCGAACCAGCAACCTTCTGATTAATAGCCCAATTCCCTAACCGCTCAGCCATCTGACTCCCTATACATCTAGACATGCAATATCACAGGGTTGCACAGTTTATCCACACTTCTAAATACATTTCCGGCAGCCACAAGCAGCCAATACCTTGGCTCAGATCCACGTAGCAGATATTGTCCTGTCCGTCTGAGGAGCTGATGTGAAACTGGAAGCAGGCCCCCACCTGGCTGACCAGGGACTCTGACAGGAACAACTTCACCACCCCCAGCAGCTCCTCCACTGAGCCAGGCCCGGCCGCAGCCTGGGGAGCCACGCTCAGCTCATCTGTAAGGCTCACGGTGTCTTCTGACAACGCACAGACAGACTATCAAAAACAACACGGGATCAAAGCAAAACAGGACAGGAGGTGGAGGTGTGAATTACCTTTGTTTGTCTGGATTTCACTTTTACCCAGGAAGTGCATAGCTAGCTGCTGGATGGGGCCAGCCAGGCCTTCCAGGCCAGGCACAGATGGAGGCATGATGAACCGTCCTGTGCAGTCCTCTGGAGCTTTCAGCACAGCCCCCACCATCAGCTCCACCCTGTCCACCTCCAGCCCCCAGGGGCGAGTCATCTCATTGACGTCCATCTACAACCAAGAAGTAAGGACATCTAGTAGTGCTAAAAAGTCATGTGTTTGTGTCTTTTTTCAGAATATAAATTGACGCTCAAGCAGATCTTGAAAGGTACTCACCCCGAGGTACTCCCCCAGTTTGATTTTCTCAGTCTGGATCTCTCTTACAGTCTTCTTACCGAGGCAGTGGGTCATGGCGTTCTGTGCAGTGAGCCGTGTTGAGGCATTCAGGTCCTGCACTGCCACCACTGACATGACTGGGCTCCAGATCCTGAACTGGATGTCTGCTCCGACGGACACCAGACCTCCATCCTGAGTGGTCACCTGGCACAGAGGAGGAGAGGGTAGCAAAATCAGTGATTTCATTCCTTGCTTAGACGCAGCCACAGTTATGGCTTGGAGCCACAGGGGTGCAAGTACCATGTTGGGCAAATAGGATTATTATACAGTATATCAAATGAAAGCTCTCAATTAGATACTTTCCATGCCAAAAGGACACAAGTGAATTTACATTAATTAAAAGAAAATTTAAAAGGCGTAACTGTAAAAGTGGGGCATTGCAAAACCAGTTTTGGCTCTCCTGTAAAACTATAAATCTGATATAATGCATGTATGCGAATTTGACTCCAAGCCCTCTGGGAGAGAATTTGATGATGGGACAGTGCTACTAGTGTTGCTTACAATACAGGGAGGGATGTTGAAGGCTCGAGTGCGTAGATCCACCCTCTGCCACTGGTCGATGAGAGGCAGCACCAGGACTATTCCAGGACCCTTCGGAGGACGTACTCGACCCAGACGGAACACCACTACCCTCTCGTAATTAGGCACAGCCTGCCACACAAGACATCTCTCTTTACAAATGATGAATCCATCAGACAGTGCAACCATTCACAAATGTTTGCATGGAAATATCTGAAGAAGAAGACTTTTTATGTGAAGGCGACCTACTTTCAAAACAAACCATCCAGATATAGGGAAGGTGAGGAAGATACAGATATAAACCAAGAAGGTGACAATCAGGTTACAAATCCAGGACACGCATCCTTGAGAAGTGTCTGGGAAAGAACAATATTATTCGTGTTAATACCATTAGGCTATAACTTTAATGTGTCTCCACTCACAATCACGTTACCTAGTTAAGATACGTAGTAATTATTCAGATCCACCCACAGAGAAGGATCACTGCGTAGCTAGCTAACTCAAGCTAGCCCTGTCAATTAGCCCTGTATCATATGCTACAAGCTTTCTCAGCATCAAGGATGCTACTTTAGCTCACTTACCAGTGTAGTTGTTATCGCTCACTTTAGGGATGTAATCAAATGAATGTCCTTTATGAAGGAACTGTTTTTGCCCAAAGTTCTCTGGATCCACAAATAAGCCAGTGCTGGAAACCAAGTCTCTCTGTAGAAGAGACTCATACCGATACCCAGAGGACGATTTATTGAACATTTTGGTGTAAATTATGTCGCATATACCTTGTTAAATATGATTACTGTCTGTGAAGTTACCATCAAACGCATGGCCTCACAATACCTTTCAATTCAATCTAGCTACAGCTGTTTGAATTGGTCTTTCTTCCTTTGGCAATATATTGCCAAACAAGGTTGACCGACACTTCCGTGTTTTGGTTGTTGCTCTTAGGAAATGTTGCACTTTAGATAGATCAGGTGGAAGTGCAGCTCCCTCTACAGGACAGACTGTGTTTTCATGAACATGACAGCGGACTTCTCATGGACATCACTGGTGCACAGTACCATTGATGCAGTGAGCTATTAAGATGTCGGTGACGGTGAGACACACAAACACCGATTTCTGGAACTATAGATTGATAATGCGCAGTGCCCGTGATAACGTAGGTGATACACCCCCCCGCCCCCGCCACACACACACACACATATTACTGCAGTTATAGATAGGGCAGTGATGCATTCGGTGAGTAAGATGTCTGACTGTAACACACGCACATTTCTGGAATTATAGATAGATAATTCAGAGCCCATGATGGAGCTGCTGATGGCAGTTCTTCTCAGTTATTTTGGTACTATATGGTACACCCTATACCTACACTTCTCAGATCACATTTGAAATTCTCGATGTACTTATTCAACCTCCACATAATCTAGTTACTTATGCACATCATAAAAGCAATTTGTCATTATTTTAAACAAATTGCCAATCCTCTGTTACATTCATGCACATTATTATGTAGCCTACAATTGTCTGCTGTCCCCCCTCCCCCCCCCAAAAAATGGTAAATGTTTAAAAAAATAAAAATGCAAAAAAGCTGCAGATATGTTTCAATTCAGTTAGACCTAAATATATAGTCTATGTAGCCTACAAGTAGTAATGCCTAACATAAATAATGTACTTGTTTAGAAAGAAAATGTTGGATATATTTTTTATAAAGTAGTACCATGTTGAGTGTGTTGGGGGCAACTGGCCCCCATAAAATCTACAATTGTGAACTACTATTGGGGTAAATAGCCCCCCAGGGGCTTAAAAGCACTGTTATCAAATGCAACCATTTATTATTTTTTGTATAAATACATACATTTATGAAAAGATTACCAAGAACAAATGCCCTTCAGAGTTGTCAACAGTAAGCGTACACAGTGCATTACCTACACTCTATGCTTCTGGGAATGATGGACAAAGAATAGGCAAGGAAAGAATGGAAAAAATATAGAATTTCGTTTTCTAGCATCCTTTGCTTACTGGATTAACTCTCTTCAGTTTTTGAACATATCACACAGTAGCTTCTCCATGGGTGTGTTCCCGATGGTCTTGTGGAAGAACAGCTGTTCTATCCTTTCCGAGCTCACGAAGTGTAGGGAGGGCAGAAGAAGAAGAAGTTTCCCAAACCTAAACAGGTAATGAAGATAATTAACTAATAGCACATACCTTTCACCGTATTAAAATGCTGCATTTTTTTTTTTACTGGGCTCACCTGGCACTCTGGCTGGGGTACAGAGAGTGAATATGCTGACCAAGCATCACCTGAGACTGATCCTGAAGATTCTCCACCTGCTCAGGATCTTTGAGACCACGGGTGTCTACTCCATTGAGAGAGACATCAGATATCAGACATCAAGGCCATGTGTGCGGAGACCCACTTAGACCCCCGATAATTGTAAGTATGAGACAGACTGACCCACCTGGTTTGAACAGTACAACAGCCTTAAGGCAGGCAAACTCAGTAGGGTCTACAGCTAGAGCCTTGAAGCGGTTGAAGACTTCCTCCAGGACTCTCAAGTTGCCTGTGGGGAGGCTGCCCTTGGATTGCTGTGTGGGGGAAAGGTCTGGCAGGGAGAGCAGAGGGCACCTGTCCAGGGGCAGAGACCACTGGATGGCACACAGGAGAAAGAGCTCACTCCAGGCCTCTTCCAGCAGAATCACCTATTCAAACAGAACCAATATTAGCTTCACCAGTCTCATCCCACGGGCTTCCCAACAGATATAAGATATTACCATTTTGAATGAGGAGTTGTACCTGGTCTCTGAATGGTAGGTGAGAGAAGACAGGCAGGTTCTTTGCCCACTTGACTGACATGAAGAGCAGGCGTGCTGATGTCTCATACACACTCTCAGAGCCGCTGGAGTTGTAAGGAGATGAGTGATAGTCGGAGGGAGTTCTCGCCCTCTCTGGTTCGTCACTCGTCACGTCAATATTCTCATCCACTGCCAGACGGAAGACATCAGATCAGTTCAGATTGCTACTGTATTGTATATAATTCTGTTACATGTCGTATGTGCGCTGATCAAACTCTCTCCCAGCTCTTACCGTCCTCTGGCTCTAGTTTAGCACAGGTCTCCGCAGTCATCAGGCTGACCATGAAGCGGTGACTGTTTTTGGGGCTGCCGCCGCAGTGCTGGGCCGGGGCTGGGGGCGTGACAGAGGAACTGACGGGCTGTCTGCTGATGACAGAGAAGGTGGAGGAAGGGGTGGGCAACCGCGTGGTGGCCAGGTGCTCCGTATCTGCGTCCATATCCATGGTGTCCGGCTGCACCTGGGCCGTGCTGCGGGGCTGCCTCTCGTTCTGCACGGCTGAGGAAGAGACACAAACAGAGGAAGTCACAAAGGGAACACTGATGATTATTATATTTACATTTACATTACATTTAGTCATTTAGCAGACGCCCTTCTCCAGAGCGACTTACAGTAAGTACAGGGACATTCCTCCCCGAGGCAAGTAGGATGAAGTGCCTTGCCCAGGGACACAACGTAATTTAGCATGGCCGGGAATCTAACCGGCAACCTTCTGAGTGGTAGCCCGATTCCCTAACGCTCAGCTATCTGACCCACTCTTGTATTTTCTTGTAACATCTATTTTGACATGCGGCTGGTAGATTTTCTTTTTGTTGCCTTTACTCACCATCTTTGTTCATGCCAGCTTGGAGGCATCTCTTCAGTCGACATGCTTGACACTGGTTGCGATGGGCCCTGTCGACAGGGCACATGCCTGTGCCTGCTTGACACCTACGAGGCAGCCATTCAAAAGTGTTAACATTTCTAGAGACTTAATTACATGGATTAAGCGTGAGGATTTTCACAAAGAAAACCACGAGGCTGTGTTATGGATCGTCCTCACCTGTAGATGAGCCTTCGTCTGACACTCCGCTTGAAAAAGCCACTGCAGCCGTTGCAGGCATAGATTCCGTAGTGTTTCCCACTGCTTGTGTCAGAACACACTTTACACAACAGGCCTAGGCCCAGGCCTTTCCCTGGAACTGGACTTCTTGCTGTAGACACAAAGCACAATCTTTACATTATGATATCCGTTTATGACCTGATCACATGGTATTTACTCAAACTATTTACAAGGTATGATTTAGACATGATGAAAATCTGATACTTATTGGTACTCGTGTAAAGATTGTATATTCTTTAGGTCCCTATCTTCTTTTGTATTTTAGTGGCTTGCCTGGTTGAGTGTTGTCCGAAGTGGATTGTCCTGAAGAGTCGACGATAGATGGGAGCGTGGTCATCTTGGGCAGGTGTTTATCCATCATCTAAGCCAGTGAGCTGTATTCCTTCCAAGCTCCACACCAAAGCTCCTGGATAATTTGTGTTGTCTTCAGAAATTGAACTTCTCTCCAGGCGTTTGGCTGAAAGGATGTTCTTTTCAGGTGTTGTCGTCCCCAAGTTGAGACTTGTGGAGCTCTAGCTGTGTATTTACCGAGACAGACCAGTCCAGTCACTTAGATATCCAGTGGAAATCCTCCATCAAAGGCTTTTTATCTTGTTTGAACTAGGAAATAGAAGCTATGGTTTCTTGGATGGTATGGCGCTGTGAGTCAGGGCAGGAGATATAGTCTGCTAGCTCTTCTTCTATCCATCTGTCTGAGTCAGACTGAGGTTGTGAGTCTCTGTCCTCTGGGGGATCCCCATTGGAAGACAAGGAGATTAGCACCAGTTGCTGTGTAAGCAAATGCGTGTTTGTTATCCTCTTAATCTTTACTGTCCATCTACGTGCAAATCAATCAGTCATGCCTCTTAGTGAAAACGATGTGTTAAAAGATTGAAAATTATTTGAAAGAATGTTAAAAGGAGAACAGTATTGATTTGCAACCATTGTCTCCATTTTCTTTGGGGTGTTGTCAACAAAGTAAAATTATGTTGGTGTGTCTATGTCCTTCATCAATCTAATCTTACAACAATAACTTTATTGTACACAACAAATACAACAAACTTCTCCACTTATAACAAATTTGTTTTTCTTCTCTGTTAGTCATCTGGTATGAGGATCAGAGTCAGACTGGTTCATCAACTAATCCATTTCTTTCCATGTGAGTCATGTTAATCTTAGGATCTCACAAGCCATGTGTCTACTGTTACTTGGTATAGCATCCTGAGTACATTTAGAGGACTGGTAATCTAGAAAATTATGTTGTTATATTTTTTTGCAAATCCCAATTAAGGTTTTCTAAATGGAAAAGGGATGTATTCTTATTGAACTAGGCAGTTCAGCTTCTTGTGTAAATCATTTTAAAGATATCTAAATTAAACTCAGCAATATTGTCCAAAGATCACATGATATTATTCATGGTGAAATAATTTTTATTGGCTGGGTCTTGTTTTGGTCCCGCTAATGACACAATAAGCTGTTTGGCTGCACTACACCATGTGGCCAGGGGAAAATGCAACCATCCCAAATCAACTAAGTAGCTTACACCACCATGAAACACATTCTGCTTTAGAGGGGTCTGTCCTGGGAGGGGGTGATGAGAAGAAAAACAATTAGCTGTGAGATTGAAAGAGCAGTAAGGAGTTGACCCTTAAGTCTATTCTTCTGCCATATGGTGGCTGCTCTCTGGATCCCTGTCTGCCTAATTAGTGACCCGTGTGTGATTTGATGGTAATTAGTGGCCTGAAGTCAGTGATTTGGGTTTTTCTTTGATTTGTGGTTTTATCTTATTAAGGTATTACACAGTGCGGGAGTCACAGAGAACAACACATGCATTTTCTATCCTCTCCACTGACCTTGGATGATACAATAGCTGTTGTCCCCGTTGCAGAACTGCGGGACAATTGCTTTAAGGAAGACTGCTTTGAGGTCAGAACAGAACTCTTTCTGTTAGACTAAACTGGTGTGTAAAGAGATTAGATGTTCTGGTTAGTAGGGGTTTTGTCTGGGCTGCTAGATGGAGCCATTTGACCTCTGGGCTCGTCGTCTGTGGTTGCTTGAAACTTGGGAGACACCACCATTTTCATCCAAACTGTATTAGGATAGAGTCAGTTACATTTTCAGGCAAGGAATCTTGGGTGTTGTATGTGTGTGTGTGTTACTGTAATTGTTCATGACCGTTAATCCAAACACCTTTCGTCAGATCTGGAGATTTATTTGGTACATAGTCTCCATTTCACTGTTACATAACCCAGGTGTTAAAATCTGAGCTAGGTACAGGAACGTCGTGGATTAGCTTCTTACCTGCACGTCAGGGTAAAGCTAATCAATCGTGTCCCCAGACCAGAGCTTAGACTGCAGCCAGTCAACAATACTGTAGCTGCATGGATGCCCTGTTGGCTTGCCAGGTGGAGCACATATCGGTTGAGGCCTATACCACAGTGATTCCTGTTCGGTCCACTTCTGCATGTCTTTCACTCTCTCTCTCCCCTACATTTACTGTCTATTCTGTTACTTTACCTGTCCAAAAAGGTTGAAAACATATCTTAGAACAATATATATATATATATTGTACCTGTGTATCACATTTTCAGGTGACTAGATTTTACATTTTTGGAACTGTAGGATTTTGTCTATGAAGGATAAAATATAAATTGTGTTTTCTCCTAGAGATTGGCCAATGAATAAAGGTATTAAACAAGTCAACACCTCATGCTCGAGATAAAATGCAATCAATAATATCTGGCATATCCTACGATCTACAGTATGTTTCTCTGATTATGATGACTTTATGTACTTTCCACATACAGTATTGTACAAACTATGAATACAACTCAAAATATAGATAATTAAAAACATTACCTACAATAGTAAAATTACATTAAACCATCACCAAATGTCTATGATCATGGGAATCTTTATGAAGACTGTGATATCTTGCAGATTTCATGCATGTACTGGAACCTTTTGACAAACTTCCCTGCTTGTCCTTGGGTAAATGCCCTTGAAGGCACAAGTTCACAACTCCATACACTTAAGCAGCTTTATGCATAATCTCTTTGAATGTCAGCTATTGTCAAAGAGTGAGATTAATTTTTTAAGAGGCTGTGTGGCCTGTCTGAACCTGATACAGTATGAAGTATATTCACGTTGACACTTTATGGCATAAATACAGGTACACAGCAATGTCACTGCATTTTCAATTGAAGTTGTCAATTATAAACCCTAAGTGTATTCCTCCTGTTCAAGCCTGGGGCCTTTTCACTGCTCTACTCCTAAATGACACCATACTGTACTGTAGCTGCCATGATATTATGGGGGTTTCCTCTGGTTACTCTGTGACCACTTGGTCAGAGAGGGTGTGGGGGAGCCAGCAGGCTAAACTGAGGCGTCAGCACTACGACCACCAGAGATTACCCCAACCCTGCCATCTGCTACCCCTAGGATAATCCACACAATGAGAAAATCAATTGTCTCAGTCTATATCAAAGACTGGCCGGCTCAATTCAACAAGTCAATTAAAAATTAGAGCGACTTAGCAATAATACCATGTTACTGCTGACCAAGGACTTGGCAGCTCCTTGTGGATGATGCATCTCCATAGAATGGATCTAGACTTTGGTGAGGTGAAAATAATTCATACTGACGTTATTACAACATGGGTTGGTCTTTATTGTTCACTAATGCAGTCGACTTGTGTACATACCAGTGAGTGTAGGTCAATAAAAACTCAAATAGAAGTAAATTCATATAAATAATATTGTTTATCTTATGATGTTAAATAGAGGCTGAAAATAATCCATGGCATAATTGTAGAAAAAGCTTGTTTCCAACCTTTTTTTGTCTACATGATACTGTACATGACTCGCAATTCGCAGCATCTAAATCATCACAATGTAAAATGAGAAAGCATTACTTAATAAAACAATGAGGATATACAGACAGTAGAAGCCTTGCTCCCACTGGATCCCTGAGACTTTTCAGTGAACACTCCTGTTCCAGGGGCTCAGATCCTCACACACCCTGGTACTCGTGCCTGCAGTGGCCAACAAACAAAGGCTCGGCCTGCACACCGCGCCTAAAAAGAGAGAAATATAGAAAGCGTAAAGCAGGTGTAGAAGCCTTGGGAGACATTAGAGGGAGGTGACAAACAGGTGACAGAAAACTTATGTCAGCTCAATGATATAAATGGTCACAATCAATACACTGAACAGCCGTATGGACCTGCAACTCAAGCAGCCTTACCGTAACAACATGCAGCGGAACTCCTTCAGACGAGGGAAGGCCAGGGTGACACTAGAGGTCTGCTTCTCATCACTCCACAGTCTCTCTGCTGCAGCACTGGCCCGGGGCCTGCACAACACAAACACACAACACAAACACACAACACAAACATTCATGGGAATGATTGCCTGAAATGTAAGGGATTTCTATTTATTTTGTGGTAATTCTTCATTACCACAGGCGTGGAGAGAGGTTGGTTGCGTCTACATATTCCCCCCACATGCAGACCTCTCCACCAATCACCAGCTTCTTCTGCTCTTCCGTCCCTGTGAGAGGGAAGTAAACACAATCTCATGATGAAAGCGTGGGAAGAACACACTAGAACCAGCCCTCAGACTGCAAACAACACTGCATAGCACAGCACATCCATGTGACTCATCCAATACAATACCATTCCTAAAGATCTGTATTACAGGGGGGAGGGGTTTCAAAAACAAAAGCTATGCATCCAGCATATTGTGCAAAAAGCTAGTACATATGTCAGTGTTAACATGGCCCTGCACACACACCAGAGAAGTTCAGTGGCTGCACGGTGTAGACACTGTGCCAGTCCTGGCCATAGCTGATGTGGTTAAGGTACCAGGGGGCAGCCAGTAGGACCCTGTGCCCAGTCTTGGTGATCCTGCTCAGCTCCTCCCGGTACTGGGCAGGGGTGCCCTTCCAGATGTGCAGAACTGTGTCCTGAGGGATCTGAGCAGGGTAACAAATAACATGGCGTCCACTTCTGCACTGCTCCAACTGGTCGTAAGCTCAGGAAGGGTGTTTTCGAGGGGCGTGTTGCTCTGCTGTCATGTTTCGAGGTCACGGCTTCTTACCGCAATGTTTACACTGGTGGTACAATTTCACAGCGCGACCCTGTCTTTAAAATCGATTTTGGACAGTAAAATGAAAGGATGTGGTGGGCCATTAACCATTGGAATTGAATTTGTGACTCTAGTGTGTTGTGCCACCTAGTGGTTAAGAGATTGTATCTCTGGGAATTTTACAGACCCCTGGGTGATAAGGAGACAAACCAAGACTTCTGTAACCCTTGGGATTCAGCTGAAACATGAATATCAAAAACACAGCAAACATTTTTTTTTCTCCCAAACTGCAACATTTCCAGAGCACCCAGGTTCTGACCCTTGAAGGCTAGAGGCCACACAGTGTAGTAGCGTGCCCAGTCATGAGTGGGTCCTGGTTGGTCCAGATACCAGGGAGTGGCCAAGATCACTCTCAGTCCGGCTTTAGTCACCCTGCGTAAATCACACAAGTAACACCCCCCCTTCCACACCTCCACCACTGCCAGGGAGCTGCACTGGAAAACAACCCGTCAGAAGACACAAATGTGCAAAATAAAACATCATAACTACAGCTGTCAGTCACAAAATAGTCCCAATGTAATTGTGTCATAAAAACTAGATGTTTTGGGGAACATCCTATGTAGAAAGCACAGGTCGTGAATCGCTTTTTTGTCAGACTAGGCTGTACACTTACTCTTTCATGATAGTCAAATACATCTTGCCAAACGATGGCTGTCCTGTTGAGCATGGAAGTGATGTTCACGATGCTAAAAATACAAGACGTTAAACAATGTCATACACAGACATACAAAGGATGTCTTTCTACTTTTATTACTAACCTTTTCTCATTATTTGACAGTAGATAATAAATGACATGTTTAATCTGTTTTGACATGGGGCAAACCAATCAAAACCCAGTAGTCTAACCCCATCCTTTCAACAATTTAGGATAACGATGAAATACAACTGTTTATAAAGCATTATATTTAGAAAACATTCCAAATGTTTTTCAGATTGTTCTCCATGACTTACTTCTCCATGTAGAAGGACTCTAGTTTGGTGAAATCATTTCCAAAACCCATTTTCTGCATGAACTGCCTGACGTCAGGGTTGGATTTCCTATAGGAAACATTTTCCAATAACAGCCCAACATGAAGACCATTGTTTAATTTCATACAAAACACATCATGCTACGGTACACTGTAACCTACCAGCAGGTGAAGTCAACCTCATCCCCTCCTAGGTGAATGTAAGAATCAGGAAAGACAGAGGCCACTTCCTTAAACAAACGTGTCATGAACTTATAGGTGGAGCCTGTGGCTGGGTTGACTGGACCGAATGTTCCAGAGGGAGTAATCCCCCTGTAGCAGGGGGTCAGGAGACCAGGCTGACCTGGGGGAGGTCAAGGGGTGGTGGGTAAAATAACAGAAAAGGTCACATTCAAGTCACTATAAGCACTACATTTTCACAAGATGTAGCGTTTTATTTTGTTGAGACGGATGATTTAAGAGCAGTTTTATTTACATTTAATTAAATGTTATCAAAGATGTTATGAAAATATGATATATTACTGTACTGTAGGTTGTATGTTACTTTACCTTTACCCCAGGAATGGGTGTGGCCTGGTGAGTCAAACTCAGGCAAGACTCTGATTCCCCGTAGTCTGGCATGTGAGATCACCCTCCTCACATCCGTCTGTGTGTATACATGAGTCATTGGGTGGAAAGCCCCCTAAACCAAAATTATGAAAATCTGTTTAAACCATTCATGACTACCAGCAAAACTTACTGATAGACACTGACTACAGACATTTCCCTGTAGATTATTAGGAATGGGAAGGGTTGTGTGAAACACCAGTTATTTAACAACACTTGATACAGGTTTTTGAGGTAAAATGCCACAAAAGCCCACAGTTATTACCAGGTAAACTAACCTTGTTGCTAAGGTCAGGAAAGGTACGACTCTGGTACGGGAAGGAAGGGTCATCAACAATGTGCCAGTGAAACACATTGAATTTACTGTAGGACATGGCATCCTAAACAAAGACAACATTAGCAGACCATTAGTGTAAGCCTCCCTAATAACAATGAGTCAGTATGATAGTGGTCTTCAAAAGTACTTACCAGGGTCTTTAGGATGGCCTCTACTGGTAAATAGTGACGAGATGTGTCCAACAGAATCCCACGGAATTGAAACCTGGGGAAATCCTCTATTTCAGTCTTGTTCACAAAGTACTAAAGAAATTAAAAAGAAACAAAAAACCTTTATTTGTAAATTTCCAAACAAACCAAACCTATTTACCAAAATATAATTCTGCATTACTTACTGTACCCAAGTCATCTTGATACACCAGCTGGCTGAATGTTTCCAGGCCTGAGTCAATCAAAAACAGCATTAGGGTCACAAATTGTATTATATAGTCATGACAGATATATCAGTAAACTTACATTTAAAAAACAATACCTCTTAGGGCCCCCCACACAGTTTCTGTCCTCAGTTCTGCTTGGTCTGTAGATACATTCATCTTATCTGGGACAGGAGACCAAGTACAGTAAGACTCAAAGATGATAACCTGCCTGAAGGTTTCAATAAATAAACAAAACATCACATTCTGAAGAAGTGAGTTCATAAAGCTTGCAGGCTACAGGTAAAGGTTTTCAGTGTAATTTACAAGTGCAGTCGATGGAGTGTCCAGTATGTTATTTTTACTTGGTCGCTGTCTTAAACTCTCTGAAGGGCCCAGATGCAGATCCAATGTAAAGGCTGTAATATCAGTCATTGCAGAGGAAATGGCACAAATCAAAAAGCCCAAAAGTAGGCCAATAATGACCGTTTTTCAACACTTACAACTTTCCGAGGACTCTGCATTTGGGTAACTCTCACATCCTGCCTGGGTTACATGGATATTAAGGACATACGGTTTTGTTTCGAAAAGATGGTGCCTGTCTCTTGGCCCTATAACAAACAGAAGAGACAGTTATTTACAAACATGCAGTCATTTTGCAGGTCACTGAGAAAGGATTTCTGGGGCAGGTGATTGAATGACTTTGAATGCATGCATGCATACTCTACAATGCCCATTGATGTACCTAAAGGCCAAACACCATGCGAAGAACAAAACGACAGGTCACCATTGTGTAGCTCCGTAATACTAACAGTCTGTCTAAAATGACGTTATTAGGACTTATTGAAATGATCAGCAGGCCTACCTGCATTGTAATCTGGAAAAATTAGAGAGTAATATCGCTTGAAGGCGGCATCCAGCACTGAACATCCCAACTGGGCGGCTGAATTACTAGCATACTGAAATTTAAAGTCTCCTGGATTCAATGAAAATCGTTCCATCGATGTGGCTACAATTTGTGGCTTTGGCCACACACCTATCACCGTGGGTACATTCAAGAAAAAAAGTAAAGTCACGTAACATATTTCATTACGTCTTAATCTAACATCAGACATTTCCACCGGGTAAAACGAGTCTATCTGTTGAAAATAAATGTATCCTCGGAGAGGTTTTCTATTGAGTAGCTGTACTCGGTCATTGGTTCATTACCCAGCAGAACACAACAAAAGTTCTGAAATACTACAAGTCATGTGACAGACTGCTCTGCGGCTGTCAAAACGGTCACGTGGCCCACTCAGTCCATGAAGGTGCATGCATTTTAAAAAACAATTTACTTCGCTATTATGTAGGATTAAAGTACCAAATTGTGGTCAGACAAAATTCCACAATGATAAGAAAAATGTGTTTTAATAATCATACATTAAACATTTGCCACACTTAATTTGTTAAATTGTATTTCTTCACTTCTTTTTTATGTCCAGTTGTGAGACATGCAGAAAGCATGGCTTACATTTCCTTATCTCTCGTCTAAAATCAACTAATCTACAACGGAATTTATAGCAAGGTTTTCTGGTTTGTTGAGAAGTTATAGGCAGGCCCAAAGAGACTTGAAGGTGAACAATGAAAACACACCAGCAACACAACAGAAATGCGATTGTAGTTGTTTATTGCAATGTGTCCTTTACAGCATGCTTTGTTATCAATGAAACAAACACACACACACACACACACATCCAGTCATGTAGTATGTAGTCATCAAAGGTTGTATTCTCTTGAATCTAGCATGGATTCTGTTTGGTCATCTGACTCCTGTGAAAACAGTTGGCTGTTTATGTCTAGTGAAAATGTCTAGTGAACAATGGTGGTCAGCATTTGTAGATTAGTGTGTTTGCAGGAGTGGACACTTTGCCGGATCCTACCTACATGTAGGTGGGGCGAATATCTTTTATTTTTTACACATTTTTGTTTGTTATATTGAAATATTTACTGACATGCTTCAACCTCTCCTGTTCGCCTGCATGTGCTGAAGTTCATGTGTGGTCGATCCATGTGCGCTTACTTGCCTGAGAGAGGTGGCTGTAGGCCTGGCTGGTGGGACCTCCGTAGCGGCGCAGGCCTCTCCAGGACAGGAACAGTGTGTACACTGATGCCACCAGGCACTGCACTGTGAAGGCTATAGAACTGCCCTTTGCCACATTCGAACCAGTGCGCTGACAGAGGACAGGCATGGTCATGACATCACTCACTCAGTAAACAAACTACTCTGTGATGAGTGACTAAATGGATGTAGAACGTATCCTGGTCATGATGTGACCATGCAGAACAGTAGGTGGTCTGTGGCTGGATCGAGATTGTGACCCATGAGTAGTTAGTTACCTGCTGGTCTGTCAGAGCTCTGGGCTTTTTCGCGATAAGGCTGAAGGCCAGTAGGGTACAGGTCCCCATCAGAAGACTCAAGATGTTCAGGCCAATCATTGTAATTACCTGTTTAAACAATGTGAACTTAAAGTACACAACACACAATACACATCGCAGAAAGGGCACTCTAAGGACGACACTAATGAACTCTTTCAACTAGAAACTGAAAGTTGGCCACTCACCTTGAGTTTATTTGGTTTTCTCTGCACTTCTATTGTCAGCCCCCCAGTGGCCACATACTGTAAAGACACATTGCAACACAAGTGCCACACGTTTATGGTTTGACCCCCAAAAATATGGATATGGTTAGCTTTGTTTTTACCTTGACATTTTTGCATTTTACTTATTTAGCATACTGTTTTTATTCAGAGCAACTTACAATATGTATGTTTGTCTAGAGCACTACAGTAAGTGTGCCGAGAGTACACCAGTCATTGTCACAGAACTAACCCTAACCAGACCATATAGATTATACACTTACAAACAGACCCGACCAGATCGGTGTCATCATGGTAACAGAGCAGCTGAACCTAACACAGGCATAGGTTACCGTGGTGAGGATGGTAGCCATAGCACCAAAGACCTGCATCACCTGATAGATGAAGAGTGTGACAAGGAGGGGGATAGTCAGAGTATGTACAGCATGTTGGGATGTACAGTAGCACTGATCCTCTCATTCATGACTACATCACAACTCTCAGCTCTTGATCTAACCCCAATTATCAGTAGGCGGGTGTTAACAACCGTCCCAAACCAGCGGCCAATCCGGACATCCCTCAATGGCTCCTGGTTGGTGGTCACAGTAACAGGGTGGCCCATGCGGGCTGGGGGGTTTTCCTTAAAGAACACATGGTACAGCCCTTCCTGGAACATGTTCTGAGTCATCTGAGAGGAGAGCAGAAAGAATACTAAATTGTGAGCTACACCAGACTAACAAGGACATTTAATAATTTAATAACAGTTAACTTTAGGCTAAATTAAACATGAATATACAGTATCAACAGGAACTCCTTTACTCTATTCGCTCTCTCTCTCACACACACACACACACATTTTTATCCAAACTCGCCCCCTTACTTTATCAATCACTCATAACGTCTCAATCTCAGTTTCACTTTAAATACCTTGTCCAGTGTGTTACACCATGTCCTCAGTATCCACAATCACCCTCCTAACCCTTTCAGACAAGGGGAATAGGACATAAACACATGAAGACTGGCTGTCACTTCTTCACTGCGTCTCCCTCTTCCGTCCCTGCAGGCCAAGATCCTTAGGGTCAAAGTTCGTCTCAGGCGTTGTTTTCAGACTGCTTGACAAGGCCCTCCTCCAAGCTGTTGTGATGTGTGTAGTAGGTAACCTGATTAGTCAGGGAGAAAGGTCTAGACTGTACACTACCTCTCTCAAGCTGGAGTTTATATTATTTGGGGTAATGTAAAAAATGTGAACATTTAATGTCATAAACTATTTATGTTACAAATGGAAAGGGAAGCTCTCTATTTTTAACCTTCTGACCAATTTTGCTAAAGAAAATGTTAAAGTTTGAAAAACCTTTTTGGTTTTAAATACAGTTTTTGTTAACTCAATATCATGTACGTTTTTCTTGTCTTGTTGGGTAAAACATACATATATATAGATCTTGCTTTCAGTCTTTCATGTCCTTAATCCATGTCCAAGATACACTGGATGCTAGTTTCTCTTTATTTAATTTCTTCCTCTATTTCTGACACAATCTCTGTCCATTCTCCCCCTTCTTCCACTCTCACTCTCAGACTCACATCTCCCCCCTCTTTCACTCTCACTCTCTGACTCACATTATCTGTCCCTCTCTTTCAGTCCTGAAGGGATAGTGGTTAATGGTTTACCCAGAGACAGTCCCCTTCTCTGGATGAGTGGAGTGTATACACAACCAAAACGTCACCTTAGTTTACCCTTCCTGAAGAGGTCATTGTTTAAAAGCAAAGATTTTATGTCATAAATTATATTACACATTGAAGGGGAAATTCTCTATACTTGATGTTGACCTGTATTTTTTTATCCTAAATTATATTACACTCTCAGACTCATGCCCTTATCGCTTATTTGAAAAGAATGGTGGTTAATGGTTTACCCCGAAACAGTCCCACCCCCTGAATGAGTGTAGACATAGACCACAACCAAAACGGCATCATAGTTTACCGTAACTCGCAACAGGAGCCAATATAAATGACGACTTTCATTAATCGACTATCATCAGAAACGAAGCGTTATCAAACACTTTGAAATTAAAAGGAATACTTGAAATGTTGCAATTGACAAGTCCTCTGTGTGGTCTGACCCTTCTCGTGTTGCAGGTGAGCAGAGATGTTTCCATAAGAGCAGCGTAGTCAACCATTAACAAAAGGCATTATTGAGCTACAGTAATATACATTTTGAAAGTTGAAAAATACTTAACAGTTGCAATAGTAACTTGTCAGTAAAAAAAGGTAAATGGTCAGACATCTTAATGAGAGTATGTGTGTCCTGGGAGCATGCATGTACTGTACATGTGTCAGGACTGTTCCAGGTGGCCATCCCAGCAGGCCTGGATGGGCATGAGGAGCCACATCCCCTGGGTTGTCATAGGAACCAGTCTGGAGAGGTGGACACCATACCGGATCCTGCCCAGGTGAGCGGAATCTTCTACGCATCCCATGTGGTGATGTCATGTCATGTTTTCATTTAGCAGACTCACAGAAGGGGGGATTTTAACCTGCAACGTCTAGATCAGCTGTCAGATTCTCTCCCACCGAACACTACCGCTATACTCACCCCTGTGATATAGTGTGGTTTACTGGCATGCTCCATCCTCTCCTATTCTACAGTACCGTCAGGGAGAATTCTCCTCAGCTCTGCCTTTGCTGACGATCCGACAACCTCTCCCAGCACAGAGAAGGAAGAAGAGGGCTTGGGTCATGCCGCCAATCAACATAGCAGAGAATGGCCGGGGCCCCTTCCCGAACCAAATGTTCAAGGTGTGTGTCACCAGTAGCATTTGCACTTGAGTGTGTTTCAGCTTTTAAGTGTGTGTGTACAGTACGTGTGTGTGTGTGTGTGTGTGTGTGTGTGTGTGCCTTCAGATACGCTCCAGTTACAATGACGAAGTGAAGATGTATTATAAAATCACTGGCCCGGGGGCAGACCTGCCTCCTGTTGGACGTTTCATAATCGAAAGGAACACTGGTTGGTTGTCTGTGACAGAACCCCTTGACAGAGAGCAACAAGCTCAGTATATCGTAAGTTACACCAGTGGCTGCATCAGTTGTCACTTGAAACAAGCTTTACCAATCTCAAGCTACACACCGATAGTGTCCCTGCTTCCTTTGGAAGAGAGTACTTGTGTTTGTAGTTTAAAGTATGTTTTCCTATGCAGATTGAAGCACAGGCGGAGGCTCAGGGATTTGGTATAGAAGAGAATCCTATGGAGATCGTCATCAACGTCCTGGACCAGAATGATAATAAACCAGAGTTTACCCAGAATCCCTTTCTGGGGCATGTCCCTGAGGACGCTGAGATAGGTATCCTTGAATTAACTCTCATAGCACAGCATGAACACAGTCCCAAGTCATTCTTTACTGCCAGCTAAGGACTGCTTGTCTGGTTTTAGCTTTGAATGTATGGCTTGTAAAGTTGGTCTTAATGTTCTGCAAGTGTTGCACCTTGTGTGTTCAGGGTCTGAGTTTATGAAGGTTAATGCCACGGACAGAGACCAGCCTGGCCAGATAAGCTCTGACCTCCGCTACAGCATCCGCCGCCAGGATCCTCCCACACCCAGTGACCTGTTCTTCATCAACCCCATCACTGGAGGCATCCAGGTGGCTGCCGCTGGATTGGACAGAGAGGTGTGTGTGTGTGGGGTGGGGGGGGGGTGGGGTGGGTGTGAGGGGGTCCTGTATTTGTGAGCATGCATGTGTATGTGACTCCTCCACCCCTACATCCTCAGAGGCAGCAGCAGTTCAAGCTGGTGGTAGAGGCAGCAGATAACGCAGGGGCAGGTCTGACGAGCACCAGCCAGGTTCTGATCACCGTGGAAGACAGCAATGACAACGCACCAAAGTTTACCCAGAACACGGTAAGAATGAGAGAGATCTGCCTCCTCTCACGTCGTCACCTGATACGTTTTACTGATGTTTCGGTTTCTGTGCCGCCGGGGTCAATACATGACTTTGTCTCTATCTCTCTGTTCAAGTACACTGGGTCCATCTCAGAGAACCAGCAGGGGGTGGTGGTGGTCAAGATGGAGGTAAGGGATGAGGACCAGATCCACACCCCTTGCTGGAGGAGTAGATTCAGAATCATACAAGGGGACAGTGACCACCTTTTCAGCATCTCCACAGGGCACAGTGGGGACCAGGGAATCCTCGCCACATCAAAGGTGCTACTCATGATGTACAAGACACATTGCATTACAGGACTACGAAAAAAACTGGATCAAAAGCCATGAGACAGATTCGCTTCAAGTTCAATTGATCCTCTCCTTCACTCCCCCCTGTCCTGCAGGAGCTGGACTATGAGGCTAGTGCTGTGTACACTCTGCTGGTGGTGGTGGAGAACGAGGTGGTGTTCTCCAGGCCTGTGTCCACCTCCACAGCCACCGTCACGGTGAGGGTGGAGGACAGGAACGAGGCCCCGGTCTTCAGGCCTTCAGAGATGGTCGTCTCTGTGTCTGAGGACCTGCCACTGGACAGTGACCTGGTGCTCTACACAGCCTCGGACCCAGACCTGGACATGAAGCAGACCGTCAAGTAGAACCTCTTTAGCAAACTCATAGGGACACAATCTCCGCATTAAAAATCGTTATTTTCCATGGGGAAAGTGTATTGATATGAATCGTCCAATTAAACGTGCAAGCGGGTTGTTTGCTGTATGTGTGTCTAGGTATCAGTTGGAGAGTGACCATGCTGGCTGGTTGAGTCTCAATGAGAGCACAGGACTGCTGGTGGTCAGAAGTTCCCTGGACAGAGAATCTCCCTTTATCATTGACGGCACATACACTGTCCTCATCCTGGCCATTGACAATGGTATAGTAACTGAGGTTTTTCCAAATTAACAATTGAATGTACAGTCATAGATGAATTCCTGATAAACCAGTTTTACCCCAATCTAAGCTGTTAAAAGTATTTCTAGTGTCTCTAATCCACTTATACTTTACTGCCTGTCTCTCTCCCTGTCTTTCTATGTGCCTGCCAGCGGAGACCCCAGCCACAGGGACAGGGACTCTGGTGATTGAAGTGGAGGATGTGAACGACAACATCCCCAGTGTCGACCAGAGACACCTGGTGTTCTGCAGCAGCCAGTCACAGGCCCTGGAGCTCCCCATCAGAGACCCAGATGGGCCAGGCTTCTCCCAGCCCTTCACAGCTCAGCTGCTGGGAGACTCCCTGAAACACTGGGACATCCACATGAATGACTCCAGTAAGACCGGGATGGTTTTGAAAGGGTTAGCTGTACTTTGTCTTTTAAACTGATCCGTGTCTGATGTTTTTTTTTTTACTGCCTGTTGTCCTCTTGTCAATGTCATCGTGTTGTGTTGCAGAGACAGCCATTCTCCTGAGTGCGATGACTGTGCTGAGGTTGGGGGAGCATGAGGTGAACCTACGTGTTAGTGACAGTGCAGGTCTCTACCAGGACATCTCGCTGCAAGCTCAGGTCTGCCATTCTCAACCCACAGACAACACACCAGATTTGTTACTTTTGGACGGGGAATCAAAAATTATACTTGTGGTATCTGTAGGTTTGTGACTGCACAGGAAGTGATCTCATTTGCCTTGAGAAGTCGGTCGCCTTCGGCATGAGTGAGACCATGTGGATCTTGGGAGGTGTCTTGGCTTTGCTTTGTGAGTGATCAAAACAACCTACTTACATAACAAGTATCATCCTTTCTACTTCAGTCGGCTAGTTACAATCGAAAAACGTGATTGTTAATATTGAACTATTTAGCTGGTGTGTGTGTGTCTGTGTGTGACGGTCTGTGTCTCAGTGTTGCTGTTGTTGCTGCTGCTTTTCCTGAGGAAGAGTGGTTCAGGGGAGAAGGCAGTCCTGCTGCAAGAGGAGGACAGCCCTGTCAGGGGCAACATTTACTGCTACGATGAGGAGGGGGGAGGGGAGGAGGACCAGGTGAGTGGGGGGGGGGGGGGGGGGGGTGCTGGGTAAGGGAGCGGGGGTGAGGGCCTGGTCAGACGAAGGGGGGATGAGAGAAGAATCCGCCATGGTCAAGTGTTGCAGCTGCCTTTCTGATTGTTTTCCCCCTCAAGGAATATGACCACAGACTGCTCCGTGGTGGTTTTGCTAACCGGCCCTTGTTGATCACTGTGGTCCCGCCCCTATCTTGTGCTCCCACCTACCGACCCAGACCTACCGACCAGCATGACATCGGAGAGTTCATTGATGACGTAAACATCTAATTTGTTATTTTCTGAAGCCGATTCCATTATGAATAGTATTGCACCACCCTTTACTGTTCTCCCAAGACCTTGTAACAGAACCTCTTCTGTTATCCCTCCTTAGAACCTACGTGCCGCAGACGGAGACCCCACGGCCCTGCCCTACGACTGTATCCTGGTGTTTAACTACGAGGGAGGGGGCGCGGCCTCGGAGGGGGGCTCCCTCAGCTCTCTCACCTCCTGCAGCTCAGAGGAGGAGCAGGACTACCAGAGGCTGGCCCACTGGGGGCCACGCTTCAGCAGGCTGGACCTCATGTATAACGGGGAGGGCCTGGAGGACCAGGACTGTGCTTCACTGGGACCTGAAGATGTCTGTGCGTGTAACAGTGAAGACACACAGCCATCTTACGATGGAATCTGTATTGTATAGAAGCTGTGGTTTCAGTCCCGGGTCGATTTGTGGTCAGTTCACTTTCTGTAGGACTCAGCTTTAATGTTCAGTGCATCAGCAATGCTGATGCACTGTTAGGTAGGACAGGCTCCACTGACTCTATACAATATAACAATGAGGTAAACATCCAAACATTGCATAATGCAAGGACTTTCGTATGCCCCCCAACAGCCCATCTATGAAAAATGATAGTGTACATGCATACCAGTAGCAGATACATAACCAATGTCAATATACAAATAAAAATAATCTTTATTATTTAGTCTTTAATCACTGGATTTTATAAAATAGCCAAAGGAGGGAATATATATTGTATGAGTGATAAAATCACATTCTATTGAATCACAACTGAGTATTCACCTACACAACAAACCACTAACAATAGCCAGATGTGTCAATTACAAGGAAAAGACAACAATGGACGGCTTCATCCGCATTGAACTCTAAAGTGAATTAATTGAAAAGTATATTTATGATGCAGAATAGTACATTATAAAAACTATAACTGCCACACTTTCTGTAGATTGTCTAAAGCCATTTCTTGAAAAAGATATGTTCTGAAACATAAAAATAAATTTGTATTATTTCCTACATACAAGATGACCTATGAGAATAAAGTGAGGTTGTGCAACATGTCCATTAAAATTGACCTTTAAAATCATGAAGTGTCCGGCAAAGTAACATGAACTGCAGAATCCTGATCTGTGTAAAATGAAAAAGGATCGCAATGGGCAAGAAGAAATATCCAGAATTATTTGAATGGACATTTTTGGGACTATCCCCATAATGAGGTAGTCTCTTTAAATAAGTGTCCAGTGTATGCAATCCATCTTGAAGATGTGACACCACTAGTCTGCTTGACTCGAGAGAAAGTATGTCTGTCAGTAAGACAGTGAGAGTTTGCCTGTTAACTATGGGGAGTCTTGATCAGGTCAGAGTTCAGGTACACCACAGTGGCTGTTAGCTACGGTGAGTCTTGATCAGGTCAGAGTTCAGGTACACCACAGTGGCTGTGATGTCATCCCTGTACATGCGTGCCAGGTCCTCTGGTAGAGCCAGCATGGCGGCCAGCCTCTCCTGGCTCAGCTCTCCGTACTCCCCCGTACCCAAGGCATGCCTGATGAGGTGTGTGGCAGCGTTGGGATCTGGAGAGGGGTTGGCACGAGCGAGCCGTCTCTGCAGGAGCTCATGCATCCGGCCCAGGTTCAGCTGCCTCTCACTGGCAGACACTGGAGCCTGGAAAGGAGACAGCAAACCGTATGTGAACACATGCATTTCTGTATATACTCAATACACACAGTTCCCTCATTTAAGACCTTGACTTGGCAGCTCCAGGCCCTTTCAAAACACTCACCTGTAGGTGAATCCCACTCAGGTGTTCCCCGACCAGGCGGACCGCCTCCTCGTTTCCCATTTCATCCCACAGCCCGTCAGAGCCCAGGATCAAAAAGCGGTCCTGAGGCCGCAGCTTGTGATAGACCAGTTCAGGAGCAACATCCAAGTACGGAGGGGTAAGATAGTTGGGTGGGGTGTACTGGTACAGGTTGAGAGAGTCCAGGTCCACTCCGGACTCCAGGCTGTCTAGAACGCTCTGCTGCAGCTCACGGCTCCACTTAAACCTGACATCACCAAAAGCACGGAGGGGCATCAGGACCTGAAGAGCAGAAATAACATTCAAGTATAAAGAATGGCAGCAACAGACATGTACATGGTACATGGTCGAAAAGTTTGATTAATAGCCCGATTCCCTAACCGCTCAGCAATCTGACCCCCAAGACGATGTTACAACGCATGTCACTACGGTGTTACTACGCATTGGTGTCTTACTCCCAGCAGTCTGTCGTCCATGACAACCGTGTCCCTCTCTGAGGGGGGGTGCTGGGCCCGGATCCGCTTCATCTCAGACTGGTTCTGGGAGTTGTGGTCCAAAGATAGGGGCAGTGCGCTCCAGGACCCGTCCGTCTCCTGCACCCCCAGCACTGCCCGGGAATCCCCGGCATTGGCCACATGGATGCCCTCAGGCCCCACGTGAGCAACGCACGCAGTGCAGCCAGCAAACGCTACCTGGAGGAAGAGATGGATCGGACCAGAATGGTTTCAGAATGTGACGGAAAAAAAACCCTCGACATCTCAGCATGGTTTAGATGTGTAGCCTGTACTGTACTTGTATGGCTGTGCTTCTCATGAGGTCACTGGATAAAGGGACCTGGGCCTCCAGAGATATATCTGTGTCCAGGCGCTTGAAGGCATAGGCCAGGGCATCAGGGGGGCTGGACGAGGTGGGGGGATAAGGACAGACATTACATGGAAGAAAAACAACTGAAATGAAAATTCCCCTCCAAACCCCCCAAAAAAGAGACGCTATAATGGAACTACACAACACCATACTTTTTTTGGAGAGAAAGATAAGATAAGAAACACACCTCATGCCATCGCCGTGTTCCTCGCTGTCCAGCAGCTCCTGCCAGAAGACCCTGAGGTGGTCGACGTAGAGCGAGGCAGACTCGCGGTAGTTGTAGTCGCTGTGGTGTTTGTACCACTGCAGGATGGGAGGCAGGGGCCGGCCCTGCTCGACACACCTCTCCAGTTCCTCGAGGCTACGTTGAGACATCATGGCTACAGCGACGTAGTACAGCAACCGCTCGCTGACCGCCTGGGCACAGGCCCAGCCCCCGTGGCCGTCAAACACTCCAAACAGCATTCCTTTAGTCTGGGGGGGGGGGCACAGATTCAACAATGTACTGAGTTCACAGGGAGGGGGATGTGGGACATCAAAAGGGGTGTGTATGGGACAGAGAGAGGCAGGATGAGCTGTGATGAGACTCCTACCTGTAGGCAGGTGGCAGTGCTGCGGCGGTCCTCGTTGGGAGTGTTGGCTGGCAGCTGGTTGCTGTCAAACTTCCTCACAGCGCTAAGACCCCTCCCATCAAACTCAGGGACACTCACAGACTGGAACACAGTCAAATGCGACTCCATAAACAGTGACTGAAACTTGAACTCAAATACTGCCACCAGTTCTGAACAGTTTTTTTTTTGTCTTGGTGAAGGGTAAATGACATCACAGATGAAAATGTGCTGAGGTTCATGTAGCAGAATATAGAATGATTATTTTCCATAAAAAATATGATACCTGCTCATTGGTTCTTAAAATGCTGTTAATCTGGACCCGGTTGTGCTGGAAATCCATATCCTGCCGTGTTGAGAGGAGCCTTTGAGTTTGAAAGTCAAAGCCAGCCAGGGACCTGGGACTAGAACCGTGGCTGCCAAAGCGTCCTACATGAGAGCATGCCCTGGAGGAAAGGCAGACAGTCTGGGCTAAAGGCCACCAAGATGCGGTTGGCAAGCAGTGGCCATAATGGTGACACTACAGGGAGAGGAAAAATATTTTTTTCAGTTACGGAAAATATTCATCGTAATATTTTAAATGTTAATCTCTTAGAAAATACCCACCAGCGGAGAGTGTGTCCGTGTGCATCTTGTGGTTCTGTGTAGGATGCGGGCACACGCATGACCAGACATATCTCAGATGAGTGCAGGAACAGTGGCTACTTCTGTTTATTCAGACTGGAAGTTCCTGGATTAAAGACATCCATCAAAGATCAGTTTAAACTATTATAATTCAAGCCCTGCACAGTTCGATTTAGCATAAACTAACAGTGGCTCGCCCGCATGTCCGTTCTGTAGGCTTTATTTTTTTTAGCTAGTTTTAAAGAGTTATATAATAAAAACAGTAGGAAAAGAATGTAGCTCTAACCTTAGTAATACGTAATACGTTCAGCTAGCACTACTAGAGATGGTTGTTCCTCTAGCCTTACTAGTTTGCACGACTGAAGATAGGTACAGTACTTGATGATCCTAACGTTGTTAGCTAAACCAGTTCTAGACATTCTCTGGCTAAACTAAATTACGTTAGCATAGCTAGTTATAGTGTCAGTACAATCCACGGAAATTGCTAGCAAGCAGTCTACCTACCCATCTGATGTTCAGTAGCAGCTAGCACACAGTTCAGATAGTCCAGCTAGAATCTACCGACGTTTGACAAATTTACCGGCTAGGACTGAGAAGGACAACCAGACGTCACTTCCAGCTGTCGGAGCACTTCACTTACCATGGCCACAGAATGTCCTAAAACCTTTGAGTGGAGCGACACTCACAGGTCACGAGGGGCTTTGCAATTCACTTTGGAAAATAGCGCGAGCGAAATATTTCCATAACCCTGTCCCGATGACAATGCACCTGCCGTAGACAACATCACCTCAGCGGCATACTGAAGTCAGAAATTATCCCAAAAATATTAATGAAATTATATATATGTTTGAATCCAATGATTTGACTTTCATTACACATTTATGATTTGATTAGCTAGCTATGAGTTTGTAATCTTGGAGAATTTATTGACAAGATGAATGTGAGGTCCGAGGGAGGACAACTTAAGCTAGCTGCTCCCTACTTTAGCCAGCTTGATAGCTTGCTGGTAGACAACTCAACCTCAACACCCGAATCTTGCTAACTATATGTCCACGTTTACTTCCATGAAAAATTACAGGTTGAGGCTTTAAGAGGGATGGATGTCACCAGCGATGTCACCAGCAAAAGTAATCACCATGGTGAGTGTAGGATAGCTAGTTAGCAGGTATGACTTAAGGTTACAGTTGTGTGACCTTTCAGTATAACTTTTGGATTGGCCTTCTTTTTGGGGATTGTGTTTTCTCTTTAAAATATGTCATCTCTTACAGCCACCAAAACAGATCTGACTCTGTTGCTGGAATGTCTGAAGTATCAGATGGATTGCCCAGATTCACAGAAACAAGCTCTGCTCACTATCTACTCAATCTGTCAACAGAGAGGTTTGACACACTCGAACAGTAGCACACACTCAATATTTTTTAGCTTGCTAGTAGCTGCTTATGTTATTTTGTTTTCTGTGTCCATCCCTTTCTTCCTCTCTCTCTCTCTCTCTCTCTCTCTCTCTCTCTCTCTCTCTCTCTCTCTCTCTCTCTCTCTCTCTATCCATCAATCCATCTCAAGAGGAGAATGTGGACCTGTTCAGAAACATGGGAGGAGTGGTGTTTGTGTACAACCTCTCCAAGTCCAGCACTCACTGTGAGGTCAAGGAGACAGCACTCTTTACTCTGGGGATGCTAGCAGAGAATAATGGTGTGTTTGTTTCATTTGTTAGTTTTGTTGAGCTATTGCTATTGTTGGGACTTTCAATGGACACCTACTCATAACTCCTCTTGTGTTGGCAGTGTACTGTAAACAAGCTCTGTGCAGAAAAGAGACTTTCTCAGACCTGGCTGACTGCCTGACACAGGACTGTCTCCTCACGCTGAAGAGAGTGGCTGTTTATCTACTCTCTGTACTGGTTGCCAACAACAGTAAGATCAACTTGTCATCATATTCCATTTCGTAGTGTGTGAGATGCAAGTCTATATATTGCTGATGGCATCTGTGAATCTTACTGGCTCCTGTTATGTTCTTCTGGGCTCTAGGGTCAGGACAGACTTTCGCTCAGTCCAGCGGCTGTCTGGACATTCTGCTGGACCTTTTCAGGTAAACGCCAGAACACCTCCCTCCCAAGATATCTGTCGTCTTAGAGTGTGCTCTTCACCACTGTGTCCTTCGAGATCTTTCTGAGTAGTTCTCCGTGTTTGTGAATGGTTCCTCTGCTCTACGCAGGACCCGTTTCCCTCTCTCCAGCAAGGCTTCAGCGAAGCCTGCCAACATCTCTCAGCTCCACCAGCTGTGGAAGTCTGTGTCCAGCGCCCTCTGTGGCTGTGTCAACAACCCCCAGAACGGTATGAAGTCTTGTCTGTCTGGTTCTATGTGTTACTAGTACCGTGGATATATGACCCGTTCCCTAGTGTGTATACAAAAGACAGTCTCATTCGACTGGAGTATTATGTTGTGGAGGATGAAACAAATTAGGAAAGAGGACTGACTTCATCTTTTCAACCCCTTCCCCTCTCAGAGGAGAGTCAGATGATCTGTGTATCAGCATTTCCTCAGATCAGAGTCTGGCTGCAGCAGATGGCTCTCCCCCGCACTGAGTTGGTACAGCCCATCTGCTTTTTCATAACCATGACTGTCTCTAACAACAGTGAGTATGAGAGGGGGGGGGGGATAGGGAACTACTGAATGTAAACAGTACAGTATTGAATGACGGCTCTCATTACAACAACTTACTTCCCCTCCACTCTCACTGTCTCTTTTTCTCTTTACTATTTCAGATTTGGCTCAGGAGAGTTTTTCATCAATGGGCGGTCTGGAAACTCTGACTCTCACACTGATTCGAGTATCCTCTAATGCAACCCAAAGCCCACTTGCCTGTGAGCTGTCCTGTATAATGGCCAAGACCCTGTCAGCCTGTATAAGTGACAACCGTGAGTCCTACACCGACACACAACACACACCAACACATGCCATACATGGCATGTGACACCTCACTTGACACATTCCCTCATATCTTCTCCTTTGTCTCTCTTGGGTCCTCTTTCTCCCTCTCCAAACCGCTCTCTCTTGTTCCGTTTGTGTAGCCGCCCTGGCTTCCGGCTTAGCTCGGCACCGTGTGGTGGAACAGCTCCTCCCCCTGTTGACCAGCCCCAACGTGGACCCCAGAGAGCAGCTGTCTGTCATCCTCGCCCTGGGACACTGCACTGAAGCCTGTGGTACGACCAAGCGCGTTTGTGTGCAATTTGCCTATCTTCTCACTTCCTAGCACGGCTCCTATGGCTATGGAAAACCTGGTCAGGTCAGGCCTTTCCGTGTAGGAATCACAACCACTTTTTTTTTGTGCATTTATACTCATGCTGGTGCAATCACACCTGCTTGGAGTTGTACTTATTTAACTTATTTAATGCTCGCTTTTAGAATGCACATCCAGAAATGTGGGGTTTTTCGGTCGTGGAAACTAGGTTTCAAGCCTTGATCGATCTCATGTTCAAAAGGACCCCCTGTCTCAGTAAGTCTTCCCCCTCTGCAGAGGAGCACCAGTCTCAGCTGGTGCAGTGTGGGGGGCTGTCTGTCATCATCTCCGTGCTCACCGACGCTCACAACGAGGAAGTGAGGAAAGCTGCCACCTTCCTGCTGCACACCTGCAAACAAGCCAGTGAGAAGACACACACACACACACTGAGGCAAAAACAGACAGAATAGACCTGTACTTAAAGTCCATTCCACCATACTTGAATCTTTTATCGGTTGAACGGCAGGATTGCGTAACTGTTGCCATACTAGGGAATTCTGTCCCTCTGTCCTGTAGCAGTTTCCGTCAGAGGCCCTGCCCTGGGGCAAGCTCATGGCCAGGCTAGGCAGGGCCAGGCTGGGCAAGTGAACACCCCTGAGGACCTGGAGGCCTGCTGGAGGTCAGCCACAGAGATGCTGCACAAAATCAAGCAGTTCGAGAGAGAGCAGGCCAAGGTGACTTCATCAGCATCAATTAGACAGATCCCTTTTATAAAGACCTACCTCGCACACTGAGTGTATCCTGTTTGTGTTTCTCGGTTGCGTCAGAGGAGGTATGAGGAAGAGAGGGAGACCCCGGACCAGCAGACCCTCGAAAAATGGTTGGCGGAGGCTATACCTTCACCCCTCTCCCCTCCCTTAATGTCCCACCCTGCCCCCGTGCCTCAGTGGGTGGGGGGAGCCCAAGGGGGGGAGCCAGGAAGGGGAAAGAGGAACCACGGAGAGAGGGAACGGGGGAGGCCTGGCGAGCGGACTCCCGTCCCGACCGCTGGCGAGCGGAGTGACAGGGAAGGAGGAGGGAGAGAGAGAGGAGGGAGAGAGAGAGGAGGGAGGAGGTTTGAGGAGAGGAGGGAGGACATGACTCCCTGTAGGCCCATGACGGAGAGGAGAGGAAGGCCGGATCTAAAAGAAGACCAGCGAGAGGGGAGACAACAGCGTGGAGACACAGAACCCAACTCTGGGGTGAGTGAGCCACGTCTTCATTGGCCCACCCCACTTCCTGGTAAAGCCATGCATTGCGCAACCTTGTTCTAATAAGACACGAATATAATTGTCCTTTTGCGTGTCCTGTTTTGTTATGACAGAAGCGGGTCAGGAGGCAGATTTTCCAGGCCGGGGTGGAACCACATGAAGCCCTCAGCAAGGAGCGAGGGAGGCCACCTACACACTCACACTCGAGCCAAAGGAGAGAAAACGACTCTGGGCTCTCCGTCACATCCGCTCAGACAGAGGCCGGGGCACGGGCGGAGAGGCCCACGGAGCGAGACACACAGAGCAGCACGCAGAGCGGGAGGGAGAGGGGCCGAGGCTGTGAGAGGGAGAGGCTGAGCTCGTACCTCAAACCCTCAGCTCCTCACGTGCGCACGCACACCCCGGCGGAGCATTATGGGATGGCTGAGCCGACGCGTACACATGCCACGTCAGCCCCCACTGCCCACGCCGCAGCTGGTAACCTAGGGCAACCTCCTGTGGACAGGGACGAGCGCTGCTCCGTCTGCAGGGGGACGGGAACAGCCGTCACCTCCGCCTCCCCGCCACTGGAGGGAGCCAGAAAAACAGACATCGACAGGTCAGCGCTGCCCCTTCAGCTCCCCACAGAAATACACGGCCTGGAAGTAGACCGGCTGTGTACTCGGGAACCCCCATGGGCTTCCCAAAGAGATATAGCGCCACTTTATAGTCCAGCTCATGTTTGTGTGAGTCTTGTTGCTGCTATGTCACACATCTGTCTCCCCCCCCCCCTCCCCCACACCATCCCCTTCAGCATGGTGTTCAAGCTGCCACTCCCCGCTAAGCCCAGGGCACCTCCTCGCCCCAAGAACTGGATCGACAACGAAGGTAGGAAACATGGGAGTGAACAGGTTTGTTATTCACGGCAGCTTGTTGTGTACAGGAGGGCTCTCTGTACAGTATGTACAGTACAGTACAGTACAGGAGGCTGATAAGATTGGTGGGATTGAATATACCCACCTAGTTAGCAGTTCAGTAAGCATGCCGCTCTCTATCTCTCTCACGCACGCACAATCTCTCTTTCAGATGTTCTGTCCTTGTGTTCAGAGCTGCTGGACAGTGAGATCCATAAGATCCTGGAGACCCCAGAGCCCGCACACAAGCCCTCGACACATCGCTGCTCAGGTAGTAGAAGGCCCGGGAAGCATTTGGTGTTGACACGTCCACCCACACGTTACCAGTGTGTGTGTGTGCTGAGATGTAGTTCTGATGTGTGTGTGTGTGTGTGTGTGTGTCGTGGCTCCTCCAGGCTGCGTGCTGAGATGTAGTTCTGATGTGTGTGTGTGTGTCGTGGCTCCTCCAGGCTGTGTGCTGAGGTTCTCTGAGGTGAGCAGTAGGACGTTCCCTGGCCTCCAGCGCTCCTGTCACCACATCTGTGACCTGCACGCAGCCCTGCTGGAGGCTAGCGACAGGCACCGACAGCACCGCCCCCACGGCCTTCCCAAGGCAGGCAGGCAGGAACACGCACCCACACCCACTGCACCACCAAGACGGAGAGACACACTCCGCTACTGGGAACACTGCACAGGTGGGAATCCTGACTCAGGTGCCGATCTAATATGTCTGTCTCTCTCACCCCCACACAAACACACACACGCACACACAATGCCTTTACATTTAGTCATTCAGCAGACGCTCTTATCCAGAGCGACTTTACATTCCATTGAGAGTGAGTGATGTGTGTGGTGTTCTGGCAGACATCCGCCTGACCCCCATCCGGATAGGTGGCCTGCAGAAGAGCCAGTCCACCCAGGGAGGAGAGCACAGGGCTGGACGCTACAGCCGTAAGAGTCCCCTGCTCAGTCCTGGATGGGCCTGGAGCTCCATGTCACAGTGTAACATGATGTAACAGTGTGGGGTGCCGTCGTGAGACGTTATTCCATGCTGAAAATGTTGAGAATATGACGTGTAAACAGTTATGTTCACTGGGCAGCTTAATGACGGACGACCTCGAAACCATAGAGAACGAGAAATGTCAACTAGACGCTTCTGACCACAGACATTCCCTCCTCACACTCCCCCTCCTTCTCTCTCTCTCTCTCACGCTCCTTTTCTCTCTTATTTTGGATCGCTTTTTTTCTGTCACAGACGTCAGTCTCACTCCGTTGAAGAAGCCTGTTCCCTCTGATGGTAAGTCCAGTTGAACAGATCAGTGTTTGGGGTTTTCGAGTATTAGGGTCTCAGTGGTGCGTATATGGGAGGGAGGCAGGGAGGGAGGGAGCGAGGGAGGGAGGGAGGGGGCTGCCGTGGGACCCTTCCTCTCCTGTGTGTTGTTGGCAGTAGATCTGCCGGAGAGCTGCAGGAATGTTGAACTGGAGCCAGTGTTCTCACAGCGCAGGCCAGAGCTGGTCTCGGCGAGGGCAGCACAGCTGTACAAAGCCGTTTCACACCCAGTCCACTGTGGGCTTATCAGAACTCTGCTGAGGGCAAGCAGCCGTAAACTCTGGGGTGTTTTTGTGCTCTGATGCTGACAGAGTTGTGAGTGAGGCAGTGAAGCGCTAAGCTACTCTACTAGTTCTCTCCCTCAGCCCTGCTATATACATGAGTGTGTCCCCTGAAAGGCCCGGGCTGTAGCTTAGCTCCGGACTGATTATATCAGGCCTTGGGTAGCCTTTGCTATTCTCCGCTAGCTGTAGACTTTGAGAGTTACTGTCCCAAAATGGCTGAGGGTTTCTCATTTTGACCATCCCCATCCCCCCCTTTTTCCCCCCCCTGACATCTACAAACTCCTCCTCTCGTTTTCTGTTCACTCACTCAGCCTTCTCACTCACTCTCTTATTTTCTCCTCCTCAGACACACTCTGCCGTCGAGCCTCTCTCTGTGACGCTCGTGTGTCTTGTCCTGCTCCAGGCCTCTGTGTGTGCCTACTTTCCTTCTCTTGAGATTTACAGTGGCTCTCCCTCCCTCCCTCCCTCTCTCTCTCGGCCTCCTTCGACTCCCTTTCACACCCATTGTCTGAAATACGACACCCTCTTTTCCGTCGGTCTGTCTCTCTTGCTCTTTCCATCCAGACTGTCCGTCGCCCTATGAGGTGCTCCCTACCCCCCCCCCTCTCTCTCTCTCTCTCACTCTTTTTCTCTCTCTTTCTCTCTCTCTCTCTTTCTCTCTTGCTCTTTCTCTCTCTCCCTCTTTCTCTCTCTCTCTCTCTCTCTCTCTCTTTCTCTCTCCCATTCCCTCTCCTCTGTCTCTGTCCAGTACAACCCCACCCCTCTCTCTCTCTTTCTCTCTCTTTCTGTTTCTCTCCCTCCCTCTTTCTGGGCAGTAGCAATAGAGGCAAGAGAAGCGCTCTTATCCTTCCTCTATTGTTCTGTTTGGGGGCAGCTGTATTAGGCGTGACGGGTGACGTCACATCACTCCAGTGAAGAAGAGAACGAGGGGCGACGGGGAGAAAAGGGGGGTTGTCCCTCCTCCCGTCTGATTGTCTCTGTTTAGAGACATACACTGAGGAAACCACTGATCTTTGTTAACAGTCGGCCGTGTAACATCTGTCTTTCTCTCCCTCTTTCTCTCGCGCAGACAAAGTGGCCCACATGCATGCACACACACACACACACTCATGTTCTGTGGTGTCCACACCAGACCAGAAGACACATCATGGTGGAGACAGTGCCATTGATGAACAGCAGACCCATCTGTCTATGCAAGAATGCCCTATGACTGTAAGATGTGTGTGTGTGTCCTTGCGTGCATGTGTGTATGTACAATCCACTCTCTTCAACACAGACATTCTTCTGGAAAAGCAGACGCAGTATTAGTCGTGGCCTCTGAGGCGTCTTGGTTTGGTGGGATGGGCTGATTGGCCCTGTCTTCGTTCTGGTCTGGCGTCCTGTTGAACGCAGAGAATGTTTCCAAATCTGCCACTCTAAACTGAGGTTAATGCATGGAGCAGAGTGCACAATATGTATAGATTACAGAGCTGCCTGTGGTCTAGGATCCAGGCGATGTAACACAGGAGAAGAAACTAGGTCGATAGTGTGTGTGTGTGGGAGTCAGGTGGCTGAGCGGTTAGGAAAGCGGGCTAGTAATCTGAAGGTTGCCAGTTCGATTCCCGGCCAAATGACGTTGTGTCCTTGGGCAAGGCACTTCACCCTACTTGCCTCGGGGAGAATGTCCCTGTACTTACTGTAAGTCGCTCTGGATAAGAGCGTCTGCTAAATGACTAAATGTAATGTAAATGTAATGTGTGTCTGGGAGAGTGTCAGTGTTGTAGACTATAAACACGTCGTTTTCATCATTTGTACATGGGGAGACGCCGTCCACTCCTCTCAGTCTTGTTTAATTCCTTTCTCTCATTCTCTGTCTTTCTTCCTTCAGAAGAGAGAAAGGAAGAACTTCTCCCATGAAGAGTTGTGTTATCTGCTATCAGGAGTCAAGAAGTTTGGTCCTTCCTGGAATTCCATTTTGTGGGCATATCCCTTCCATCCTGGACGCAACAATGTGGACCTGGCCATGAAATACAGACGCCTACAGATAGTATGTATGAATCCTATTTATTTTTTTATGACATTGCTATTATCAAAACAAATTGATGATGCCATTTGCACTTGTTCAACCCTTTTGTCTGTTTTCTCCCAGAGAGGTCAGGTGCAGGATGTGACCTACCCACGAGATCCTGGAGCAACACATTCATAACTGCCCTCCGTCAGAAACCTGCAGTCATGCACAAGGGAGACTTTATCTAGTGTGCAACATTGTACCCATTGTAAATGATCCACAGTATAATACCTTGTATAGTTGTTTGTTTATTGTTTTATTAACAGCAGTAAAGAGCCTGTAACAAACATTTTGTTTATTAGTAAAATGAGTAAGCTTGGGGTTATGTCAGGTCTGGCACAAATATATTGCGTTCTGTGCTTATCCTACCTTATAATACCTAGAGTAGAATAGTTTTTTTTGCAATGTGGGGATTCCTGTCATGACACATTGCACAATGTCTGTTGAGGCTGTTAGTTTAAATAAAACATGTTTGTTAGTAGATATTGTCAGATCATCATTTGGTTTTACACTTCTCACATAATTATATTAGTCCCTGAAACAGATGCTCTACATCAGAGGAAAACTTTCCCCACTTCATTATTCACCATCGTAACACATACACAACAATATATACAGCCCTCTCCACTGCACGTGTAGATACTGTGAGAGTGTATCATTTCACAAAAACAAGAACCATATTCAGATTTGGCGGGTACAGAATATTATGCAAATCATTCTGGATCACAGAGTAGATAGGAAATAACCATGGGTTTGGATGTAGTAGACTCGAGCAACACTGGAAAAACTGGCCTTTGTTGCTGTGCAGAGTTGATATAAATACTACAGAATCTCATCCATGCAGTAGAAAATGCAGAATTGACTTTGATCAATGTGTTTGGATAGGGTGTGTATTTAACTCTGTGTGCCATATCCATTGACGGTGTGTGTCAGTGTACTGTGATAGGAGCTGCTACACAGATGGTGGTAGTTACTATATATGAGAGAGAGGGCAGAGAGAAACCAAGTCCTTAGAGCTACATTTTTCCCTTCAACGTTTAATCTACCTCAAAAATGTACTGTGCCTCTTTACTTAGGCACTTCTTGGGAGATACAGAGGCAGAGTCTTGGTAAACGTGGGGGAGAGAGTAGTGGTGTGAGATTTATGGGAAGAGCAGATTTCACATGCACTGTAGCATAGTCACACTAGAGACTTCTGACCTAGACCCCCTTGAAAACCCCCTTCCTTTGGAAAGAATGCAGCCTCCCCCCTCCTCCCCTAACCCCCACATTCATCCGCCAATTCAGCCTGTAAGAAGGCTCTTGTGTGCACAATGTATGTTCCGCATTGGTGTGGGCAGGAATGTTGAGTTCCCCGTGCGTGCGCGCACATGTATGTGAATGTGAACATCCTAAGCTCGCACACACGCTTGCGTGTGTGGGTTGAAATCGTGTTATGTAAGATGGCGTAAGGGTGTCCCTCTGCTAAAAGGGATCCATGTGTGCCTGAATAAAAAGGCCTAGGGTGAGTAAACTCTCATAGGGAACAGAAAACACATGGGCCTTGAAATCTGTCGATTTATCATTGACTGAACTAACCATTAACTTGTGATAAAAGGCTTTAAATCATCGGCTGACATTCTAGATTGTGGGCCAAAATGGCCACAGGTTTCAATAACCATCCTTTCACTGTACAATTTCTTAGCACTCCCTTACCCTCTTAACTGAAGGATGTGTTGTTTATTTGTTTTGTTTTTCTCTCAATACAAGTGTCATGAACAAAAAAGAATCCATGAGGTGGAACAACTCTTATTTTATTTTCACGACCAAGCCATCACTAACTTTACATTCCTCACCACTTCTCACCAACGAGAAAATAGAATAAGGTCACTTCCTCCATTTCACAGAGTTAGAGAAGAATACAAGAGAAAGAGAGAGTCCAAGCACGAGAGTATCATAGCATATAGGCCAATTCAGACGTAGTTACAATTCATCAGGCGTACACACCAAGGCAAACATCTTGTCTTTTCATACATTGTTAACTGGACACTTGTGTTCTGCTATGCAGTGTTATGTCTATATGGCTCAAAGGTTGACTGGTCTTCTGCACTCCCTCTCCTGCCCTGCCAGTGGCTGTTACTTTCACCAGAGATCCCTTTATTAACCTACAGTCATAGAAGGCATTGACATAGAAGTATTAACTTGTCTTAAACCGATAGCGGAGTGCTGCACGCCTACATCACTGTCTCCTCAAGAAGCTGGTTGTTTATTTTCCCTTTAGCCTTTTAAGACGAACATTAAAGTACTAGTTTCATTGTTGTTGGATCTCCTTCACAGCGTCTTCAGATTGATCGTCATTGTCCTTTTCCTCCCCTCCTGTTTGTTTTTTGCGTTTTGCTTCCGCCTCAGTTGGCTCACATCAGCTCATTGGAGGGGCTGCCGTCAGCGATGGGAATGTCGTCTGGGATTCCGATGTCGTTGGCCAGGAGGTCATTGACAAGATCATTTCCTGTCACGTCTAAGTGCTTTAGGAGTCCGCTGTCACCAACGTCGGTGTTGATATCAAACAGGAGCTGCTCCACATTCTCAGCTCCGCCGACACACTCCTGCTCAAGTGGCTTCTCCAGAGATTCCCAGGATTCCTTAGGATCTTCAGGGACAGGAACGGAATTCACTGCAGCCTCAATGCTGTCGAGGCATTCCTCTTCCCCCGGGAGATCTGTGGGCACATCAGGATAGGCTGGCTCTGGGCTGTGGGCGTGGTCTGAGGTTGGGGAGGGAGAAGCATCGAGCAGCTGTGGAGTGATCTCTGGGACTGCCAGGTCTACCAAGGGGTCTGAGGAGAAGAGAGGCTCTGACAGGACTGGCTCAGGGAGAAGCTCCTGGGTGAGGAGCTCTGGAACTGCTTCTGGCACTGGAACAGACACTAGGACTGGCTCTGCGACAGGCTCTGGGAGTGGTTCTGGTTCTGCGACAGGCTCTGGGAGTGGCTCTGGTTCTGCGACAGGCTCTGGGAGTGGTTCTGCAACAGGCTCTGGGACTGGTTCTGGTTCTGCAACAGGTTCTGGGACTGGTTCTGCAACAGGCTGTGGGACTGGTTCTGGTTCTGCAACAGGCTCTGGGACTGGTTCTGCAACAGGTTCGGGAACCTTGCTGAGTGAGACCAGGGGTTCTGGTTCTGGCTGGGTTGGGGGTGGAGGGGCAGGTTCTTCCACTAGCTCAGCCTCGACCTTTGCCACTGGCTCCGGGGTGAGATCTACCAGTGGGGCTGAAGCAACTGGGGCCTCTGGCTCAGGCAACTTGGGCTCAGGCTCCGCCTTTGCGACTGGCTCTGGTACTGATTCGACTACAGGTTCGGCAATGGCTGCCGCCACTGGCTCCTCAATGGGGGTTGCCGGTTTCCCGGCCTCCTGGACCTCCTGACTCACTGGGGCCGCCTCTGCCTGGGGGGTGGCCACTGGCTCATCTGCAGCCTTCTCCTCTGCTGCTGGGGCCTCGGCTCCATTAGCCGGGCCGTCCCGTCTCCTGCTGAACCTGTTTCCCATGGCAACACCTGAGGAGGGGGGGGGGGAATATTTTACTTATGTTAATGCCAGTTACTGAGGTGGAAAAATTTGATATTCAACAGTTACGGCACAAACAATCGGGTCCCCATGACAAACCTGTGTGTTTGTTTGGTTTCCAAGGGCCATACTGGACTGATTGAGATACCTAACCTCAAAATAAGGTGGCTATGCTGTACTATTATTAAAACTTAGAAAATATGTATTTTGCATTTATCAAGAGGAAACAGGTTTCCCACAATTCTGTATTTGGTTACATTGCATCATACATTAGAAGTCACATTTCCCTGTGTTGACCCTGATTGGTTTTACTAAGGCGCAATACAGTACTGTTTTCCATTGCTTATTACTGACATGATACACAAAGGCTACCAAAAAAAAAACACAAAAAATGAACACACTGTTCCATGTGCCTCAAAGAGTAGGAGGAGACTTCCAAAAGTGGTTTATCAACTTCAAGCATCAAGGTGTCCATACACAGGATTATGTAACCAACCATGGGGAACTTGACTGACTGTGTTGTCCATGGTGTTCAACGTGTGCTAGAACAAAATGTTTCTAAAGACCAAGACTTGAAGTCGTGAATCAATAATGGTACCAACTGACAGAAGGAAAGATTTAAAGAGTAACCAAGTACCCTTTATGCAAGCTTAATTTTGAAAGGCAAGAACTATCCAACAAAATATTAGAAAGTCATGACATCGTCATTTATGGGGTAGATTTGTCAAAACATGTCTAATTATTGTGTTAATATGTCTAACAAGTCTTATTAAATGGCAACAAGGCGCACTGAGGATCTATGCATTAGAACATAATGTTCTCTTCCCGAACGGGTATCACGTGTTCTCTATACTATTGAAGCCCGAAGTGGGCGCGCCGCGCTGCAAGCGCACGTGCGTGATATGTACATGTTCATGGGGTACGCGGGTGCATGCGACCATAAATCAAACCCGCTGCAGAGAAATTAAACCTCACAATTCACAGCAAATTGCACGCGACTTTACACACTTCTTCCGGAGCCCAGGTTGGACTCCTGGACTCCCTTCACGAATCTCCAACCCAAGTTGTGTCTATTGTTTTTTAAATAAAATATGAAATCTAGTCTTTCGAATTGAGTTAGAATTTTCACTGAAGCGCACTGTAAAAAAAAAACTGGTGGTTAGGAAATGAAAAATATTCGATTTTTTTTCTTCCAAAGTTAATTAACCACACCTTCCAGCTCCCGTCCATTAGGAACAACACGAGTCACCCACAGATAACAGATGACTCCGGACACCTCATTAAAGTATCACAAACTGTGACATCCCCGGCTAGAGGAACGCATTAATTGCTGTTAATTAGTGTTTGAAAGAGCGCACAATATGTACGCGTATGAGATTAAATTGAACGGAGAAAGAACAAAGAAGCCCTTGGAGGCGACCCCGCCTCCCTATCGTGCTGAACAAGCTGGAACAGCCTTTGGTAAATCAGACCCATTACATAAAACAATGAATCAGAAACATATAAAATATAATCATTGAGAGCGTATAAAGACGATTTAAGAGAATGAAGTCACCAACCGTATTATCCTATTTGCAGTGGAATAAAAAGCGAGTTGAGCTGTAAAAGAGGGCGAGAGTCGGGAGGTCTTCTTGTGCTCTCACTACTTGGCGAGGCACGCACGAATTGACAGAGCGCGCGACAGGGAAAGGGAAGGGGGGGGGGGGGGGGGGGGCATCGTAAAAGCGACTGAGGTTGTCTCTTTGGATAAGCGCGCCCCTCTCGCTCGTGCACCTTATGCTGAGGAGGTGGGTAGACCCGGATAGTTTACTGCACAATCCCAATCATCCAAACAGGCTTCCTTTCCTCATCTCTCCCTCGACTATGCATGTTGTGTGTAACTTCCCCAACCATTTTTTCGTCTGGACAGTCGATTGAGTTTCATATGACTGCCAAGATTAAACAATGTGAGCACTCAATTTAAACTTTTGGCATCAAGCTAAGGGTTTATTTACGTTACGTATAGGCTATTTATTTTGTATTGCCGATCAGCTTGCTTTGAGAAAGTGATTTAACATATTTGGACGGTTGCACGATAGCTTAGGCCTACATCTTACAAAAAGCGATGTGTCTAGATGTGCAATATTACGTAACATTCCTGCCTCAACAGATTGTTGACAGACATAAATCTGCACGCTTGACTTCCTAACCAATGAACTAAAATTCCAGTTTTTCATGCTACAAGATCCTTTTCCTTAGGCTTTTATTCGCCTTGAATATCGCTGCTTATGTGTCTATTTCGTTTTAAACCAAAAAAAATATAAAATCAGAATAATTGAGATTGGTAGAAAATTGTAGTTTGGCCATAACCAGTGATCTGGAGCAGTGTTATTAAGATGTGGCAAGATTAATGTAGGCGTAGTAGGCTACAGAATCTGTCGATACAGATGCTTGAAATCTTCTGGAAAGGGACTGGCTAAGCAAACAACAGGGTAATGGTACAGGATTGTGGAGACTGGGTAATCCCCAGAAACTCCAAATTCATCAACATTTTCATTTCATTCTAACAGATAACGCATTGGATTAACGTGAGTTGCGTTTAGTCATAAACGCAAGCTAGTCAGCTGCTTTGCTCAGCTGATACATTGAACATTAGCTTGCAACGTAAGTTAAAAGTGAAACTACAAACTACTTTTACGAGTCCGTTGTAGGTAAAGCTATCAAAATATACCTCAACACTTGAATACATTCTCGCGGCAAGTTAAGAACATTAATACAACAGCTACAAGAAGTAGAAATTCCAAGGTAATTACAGATAGGCCTTACATTTAATGTTAATTTTCGATGGTTTTCTCCAAATCGTTGTTGAACATATATGCTTATTGTATATGGCCTAATATGCTTCCACGCCTGATGTTTTACTCTCAAATGAAAACGACTGTGTGGCAATTTGGGTGTTTGCAAGCAGTAGGCTAGGGTTAATATTAGGTAGCCAACTGTTTCAAGGCTCATAAGCAGTAAATCATTATCAAAGACACAATTGATCAACTAGTATTTGTTAATTTATAACCTTGCTTCAACAGGACAGAGACATGAAGCCTTTGGGGAAGCGGGATTGCTGCAGGTCTTTCGTGTGTTTTCTCCTCCTGCTCCTACTCGCCCAGATGCTCTATGTCCTCCTGCTGTTGCACGGCCTGTTTATCAGCTCCACCAAAGCACTCATCAGCCCCTTCAATTTCTGCCACAGGGGACAAGATGGCCTGTTCTGCAATGATCATAACTATGACGTGGGAGACGCCAGTAAAGTAAACACTAACATTGCCAGGGTGACAGTCATTCTGAGCTTGTACACTCCCCTGGTGCTGGTGCCATTTGCCCTCCTGGCCTTTCTGTTTGCTGTGTGCTGTGAGGAGGGTGGGCTGCTGTGGGTCAGTCTGGTCTGCCAGACTGCCTCCAGCCTACTGACCTTACTGGGGCTCTCTGTGTTTATGACCCTTCATTGGGCCTATGTAAGCATGGAGAGCTTGACAGCTGGGTTCTACGTCTGTGTTGGGGTGTGTGTGGAGCTAGCCATAGCTGCCCGGTTGACGTGGATGTCAGTGAGGAAGCAGGTGATGACTGAGAAAAATTACAATCTGTAAAGATTATGCATTTGAACAACATGAAGCACTTTAGGGTACTTAACTGTACTCAGATATTTGTGTGTGTTTTGTTTCAAGTTTTACGCAACATGCATCCAAAATTGAGAGCGTTTTATTTACATGTACTTTAAATAACGCGTCAAACTTTTTTTGATTTCAATTTATGCAAAGTAATATAGGTATTAATACATGTATATGCAAATACATTACAGCTCCGTTTCCAGAACTCATTGTTTGATGTTACAAAATGAACTTTTTGGGATGTATCAGTGTTTGTTCTAAAATTTCTGTCAAATAAAAATATAACTTCTGCATCAGGTTCTGTTGTAAAACAAAAATTCCCCTACAACTCTTAGACTACACATTCTTACTGAACACAAACAGCATTCACAGTGTTGACAGGAAGTTCAGGTGAAGAAAATATCTCGAACAAGCTGAAGGCCATCGTCGTCTGCAGCAGTTGAGAGTGCCAGTGAGTGTCCCTCTGGCTTTTCTCTTTCTAGTCTGGGGTCCACCAGGCTCCTGTAATCCTCCCCTGGTCCTTTACTTTGACCCCCAGTCCCTGGCAGCTCTTCTGGGAGGCTGGTGCTAGGGTAGGGGAGAGTTTTCTCCTCAACAATGTCTATGTCTGTCTCTGATGCACGTGTCCTCTCCTGGACTTCAGAGTCTGACGACTCCATTACGACCTGTAGATCAAAAACCCTCTTGTCTTTGGTAAAGCTATCCTTAGTCTTTACATGGCTGGGCACAGTGACCTGATTTGGAAAGAAGAATACTTCAGAGGACATAGCTGTAGACCCACTCTAACTCTACTGTTCTCCAACCAGCTTCTCTGAATGATAAAACCATGTAAACAATGAACATATTGGAATTCATACAGTCCCCTTCCAAAATGACCAGCTCTATTTACGCTTTGTTCTGTCTGATACATTTGTTGAAGTGGAGGAAACGGCGCCACCTGCTGAGGTTGTTTTTCTCCGGTGGCGTTGTTCCCAAGATAAGCAATGGCTGCTTCAACAAGCTCCTTTTCGTTCATGCAGTAATAAACAGTTCTGGACACAGACAAACGTGGATTAGTTTTACATAAATAGGGACTGTACATAAACTGTTTATAAGTTGCCAACAGTGGAAGTGCCTACCTCCCAGCTAATTTCTTCTTTGTTCTCTTCCTTGTTGTGCTCTGTTCGCGACAGTGTTCCTCCGATTTTACTTTTACTTTCTCCTCCACAGCCATCCAGGATGGCAGTTGCCTTGGTTTTTCTGTCATGTAATAAAGTAACAACACAATTTGTAAATACGCTACAGTGTACAAAACATAAATTGTTCTTTATTTCACTGCCATAAGCGAAAAGTGGAAAACATTGTTTTAGAGCCCAGAACAACCACAGAAGAACACTGACGTACATTAGCAGTTAGCGCCACCAAGTGGTCGAAAAGTGTAACTGATAGGTGACGCCCTCGTTATGCTCAGAGTCATGGCAAAGAGTATAAGGTAGGAGTACTGAAGAAGTGCTCTTTGGCAATGGCTGGTTATGCTAAAATAAACCATTCAATGAATACCCCAATTAGGCCTACACCATAAATCCCACCATGGCAGACTGCTGTCATTGCACGCCAGAATTCTATATCTCTGATAAAGAACGCCAGCATTTTATTTGAATTTTTTAGGTAAAACACGGCATATTCATTTTAGAAGGGCTGATTAAGTCCATGTAGGTTTATCCGACTAGTCGGCCTTTTATCCATTTCCTTCTGTTATCATACTTTTGATGAAGCGTTACTTTCTAATCATATTATTCCCAGCGCTAAAAATACTTATAGAAGTGTAGCATACTCTCCAGATGGTGGCAATGTCTCTTTTAAACAAACACGTTAATTTCAAATTATACCAAAAAAAGTTAAATGGACTCCAGTCGTGAACCCCAATAGGCTACTACAACAGAGTTTTTGCAATGTACACATCACACAGTGTGTGTGATACGTAGATGGTAGGCTAGATGGGACAGTAATTGTGTGAGAATGGCAGTCTTCCTGGGCCGTGAGGAAAGAACTCTGTTTCACTTGGTCTCTTTTTCTGACACTGACCCTCCTCCTCAAAGTCCAGACCACATTAACGCAGCCTCTTCTGTTCTGGCGCTGTAGTTTGGAAGGACTAAACACTATGTACTGTTTCAAGCACAGTGAAGGTAATTACAAATAACATTGAACAGTTGTTTTGCAACTGGTAACATTTATTTGAAGACTAAATGTTACGGAATACACTAAATGTGTTTTGCATATGTTCACCGTTTTTAACATTTTAATGAAATAATTTTGTGTTCAGTTATATAATGTGCGCCCATTCACACCCATTTCACTTACATTCCCCCCCCCCCCCTCTCTCTCTCTCTCTCTCTCTCTCTCTCTCTCTCTCTCTCTCTCTCTCTCTCTCTCTCTCTCTCTCTCTCTCTCTCTCTCTCTCTTCATGTGCCCTAAAGCTGGCCTTGTCCTCTCTCCTCAGTTTCACCAGCTTTTTAATTATTTCCCTAAACCCTTACCAGAAGTGCTTAGGCTTTGATTGCAAAGACCAGCTTTGTATATTTGACTAACAAAAAAAAAAAGAGAGAAAAAAAAAGACTTGAGCGGAAAATATAATTTTAAAGACCAGAAACACGCACTATTTTATGTCAGTTTTTCAGAGCATTCAATCATAAGGCATTTTAGGAATGGCGTGTAATCACGCTTTAGAAACTGCTCTGATGTGCATCCTTGTTTCCTGTTGAGAGACTGTGTTCTTGCTCTGCCAGTTCTTTCTGATTAAACTCTTTCAGGATCAGAGCCCACAGGGAGGTGGGGGGGGGGGGGGGGGGATTTCCGTTTGATTTGGCTGTACCATTCTAGATTCACAATTGACAGTTTTGTAAGATGACTGTATTCAGGTCCAATCTATGGGTTAACCTCCCAGGAATATGCTACTTTATGTTCACTATTCACATATATCACTACTATGCAGTGGTAATGCACAGTTGTAAACATCTGAGTTTATAGTGTGCTGTAGGTTTGACTTTTTTTCCAGACAAATGAATACTTATAGAAAACAGAAACAAAACATTAAAGTGATTGTGCTCTTTAATCCTTGTTTAATCAGTGAATGCAGTGGGGAAACCTGATTCATTCATGCGTGTAAACTACTCAGACTTGAAAACATGCGTGAGTTGTCTTGAACATGAGACTATGGTAAACATACTGTGCCAAATCCTATGTGTATGAGATAGTTGGGGCGGCTCCCATACAGAGTGTTAACATGCATTTGCATTATGGCAACATCAGTACCATTTAATCTCACTAAGGCCTCTTCCAAATTTTAGGAGCCCTTTCTTTTCTCTCCCCCTCCATCACCTTTCTTCCTAACCCTAACCCACATACTGTCTTCTCTGGTGGATCCCTTTCACTTCTATGTGTCGAATTGCTCACGAGGTATCCTGACTAATCTGTCGGGAGTCGTCAAGGCTTAACCCTGTTCTGAGTAAAGGTCTCCCTCATTGGCCATCTGGTGAAGGGATGATGGTTGTAGTGCTTTGCCATATGGTGTGAATAAGTGAGGTTAGGGTCGACGGGCAAGTAATCTCAGTGGAGGCATGAATACACACACACGCACACACCACCTCCCAGAGATGCAAACCCTGCGTTTAACCAGGAACATTAGGGCACTTGAGGCAGAGAGGTGAGGGTGGGATGGTACCATGAGAGAGATTTTCGTTGTGATTTGGATGTAGACATGGAGGCATCTCACTAATGAGATGTACTTTCAGGCAAGCAGATGGTCCCCTGTCTGTAGCAGCAGCCCAAGACTCCAGAACATCTGGGTTTAGGCCTTTTAGGTTTTTAATTCACTTTCTTTTTGGTGAGTTAACTGTTTAGCTACTTGGTTCAGGCAGGAAGACTCAGTAGTAAGTTATAAGACACTTCATTGACAAAACAAACACATTGTCTTGGCATATATGGTTCTGCTTTACATTTACATTTAGTCATTTAGCAGACGCTCTTATCCAGAGCGACTTACAGTAAGTACAGGGACATTCCCCCGAGGCAAGTAGGGTGAAGTGCCTTGCCCAAGGACACAACGTCAGTTGGCATGACCGGGAATCGAACTGGCAACCTTCAGATTACTAGCCCGATCCCCTCACCGCTCAGCCACCTGACTCCCTAGTCTAGAATGCTTGCTCCGACTTTCTGCCGATAACCCACTTGGACATTGTCTCGACATCCGTGGCATAATGTCGGATTGCGGGAGACTCCCTGGCCTTAAAAAGAGCTTCCTGGCTGTAAAGTGGGAGTGTGAAGACCATAGATATATACAGTATAAAGGCTAGATGTCGTACGGCGGAGTCTAGAACGTCCGCACATGGCGGCCATCTTGATACCGTCAACTCGCTCACCCATACATAGTACATGTAGCATCAACACAATGTTATGGGTGAGCGAGTTGACGGTAGCAAGATGGCCGCCATGTGCGGACGTTCGACTCCGTTGTCCGGCAACGCGGACAAGACATCTACCCTTTATATATATCTATGGTCAAGACTGCGTGGTGTGATGGTGAGGCTGACTGACTGCATCCTGCATGAACCAGCTCCGCCCGATTCTGGGCGACCCCGAATAGAGGGTTTACATCAGCATGGATTGTTGCACAGCTGGACTGAGAGGGTCAAATGTCTGTCTTCAGATCCGGGATCTTCTCAAACAAGATCATGTGATGTAGTACCTGCCTTTAACAGCTGTCTTGGTCAGAAAAGCATTACAAGCATTACATCTCATGGCTTAACCTTTGTATAGGACTGGAGAAGAAGGTACATCTTGTACTTCTTCTACTAAAATGCATGTTGCAGAAAGTGGAGGTTTAAAGGGAGGAGATGACGGCAATAATCTCTCTCACTGTCTCTCTAACACGCTCTCTCTCTTACTCTCAATCTGTGTCTCATATACACACATACAGAGCAACAAGAGGAAGTCACTCAACATCAAAGGTATTTCTGACAACCAGAGGGAGTCCTCTGGGTCCTCTGAGTTCTGCATGCCAAACAAGCAGCAGTATTAGCATACAAATATGGCACTGTTCACCAACATCAGCTATGCCAAAATAATTCTTTTAGCTCTCTACTTTTGCCATCACTTAATTCTGTATGTTGTGCAGTGCTTTTAAAAGAGCAAGGAATTGGGATATAGAGATACTACACATCTCCTATGCTCCTTATCCATTCCAGGCACAGGGATGAACTTAGCTTCAACTGTGGATGTGACTGTGTGTATGTATACAGATGTGTGTGTGTGCGTTTGTGTGTTCATGGATCTTTCATTGCCAGGAAAAGTATGTCTCTGTTCAGGGTGACTTCTTGTTGAACTTGAATGAGTGGTTTTCCCTCACTTTTCCTTTTCTAAACGACTGACTGAAGGAAATCCAATTTGTGAAATGTTTCATCAAACATATTCTCTTGAACTGTTTCAAGGGATTCATTAATTTGACAATGTAGAAATAATGTGGACATTTTTACAATGAAAAAGAGTGATACAACTAATAAAAAAAATCAGAATTTCAGCCAAACATTGCAGTACTCTCAAAGGTGAAGCGAGGATTGGAACAGTAGAGCTGCAAGAAAAATATAATTAAATGTAAGTGTGTGTGTGTTTCAAATACTATACTTTGTGCTTTTAATTGCACTCAGCACCCCATAGTGCCACATGTGGAGAAAATGGATAAAACCAGCTTTTGTTTCCATGCAAGCGAGGGATAAACTGAGAAGAAAATGAAAAGTGAATATAATAATAAAAAGTGAAAATTCAAATGTCCAGAGACAATTCAAAGGGATAGAACCAACAGGGATGAGGAGATCGAATAGACTTGAATCCATTAATCCCAAAAGTGACTGGCGTACAAATCTTTCCAATGGATTTCATTGTGGATAGATTGTTAAGGTTTAGTGCATTGTTGTGTATTCCTAATGAGGAACTGTCTGCAGTCTCTTTGTGCAATCTGTTGTCATATGGGGCTGTGACTAGAATAGTACTTTATCGTCCTGCTTCTCATCTGCTCCTCAATAGAAGATGTAACAAAGTCCCTAAAATAGGTTGTTTACTGTGAGTAACCTATAACACAGACTACAACCTCAATTATTATGTAATGAACAATTATGAAATGGCTGATTTGTTTAGTTAAACCCACACACACACATATATATATATATTATTCTTCAAACTCTGTATTTCTCACAAATCAACATGTATGTGAGTATATGTGCGTTTAAATTACTCCAGAAAATATGTGAAGACAATGAGAAAACTTCCAGGCTAAAAGAAAGATTTGGTCAATAAGTAAGTCATTGGTTTTTCACAAGAGGACTTATTTGATTGTAGTAATACACCAGTTCATGGGAACAATATATTTCATTGAGTGTTTCTCTCCATACTGTTTCAGAGGAGATGAAATACACTTATACTGCTGGTGGGGCTGGTGCACTAGACAATTACAGATTAGGTTTTCTGCAAGTCTCTTTCTCATTTAAGGTCCCTGATTCCTCTGCCACCACAGTTTTCATTGTCTTCCTGATTGCCTTAAATGTGAAAGACAAGACCCCAGCAAGGTTCCCATAGCAACACGTGCAGTGGCTCAGAAATTGTGCCCTCTGATTTATGCCTAATTTGTATTTGGCTCAGATGGTTGTGTGATTGTAGGCGAGTTAGGGTATTTTCAAAAAGGTTAATTATATTCATTTGGCATAATTGGGCTGCAACAGATAAGCAGCAAACCAAAAGTAGATCAAAGTTTCTGGTTTTAAAAACATGTCGAGGAAATATTTTACAATCGACGTAAATTGAGGCATGCGCACTGTCTTGACAGTGTCCGCGCCAACTGTGCCCATTCTTGAAAACAGCAGCACCCGCAGACGCATCTTCCATTAGGCTGCGAGAACATCCCCTAACTATCTGATAGAAGACGGAACTAAACGCTCTACATAATACCTTAACAGTGGACCCCCATCCCATCTGGCGTCACTGAACAGCACTTAATTGTCTTTAAATAATTATTTTAAAGGGATATTTTAAAACAGCATCTTATTCTGATCAATGGAATAATGGACAGGATGAAAGTTGAGATCTCGAAGTCCTTGAATATGTGCTGTGTCTAGCATTGGGGAATGTAGGATAAGGACATAAGAAGGGGAGATTTGATAACAGCAGCAAGCAAACGAGCTTTTTTATCAGGAGAGGAGATGCACATAGGTGAGTTTGACATGAGAAGATTTGAGTCATCTTCTTGATATTTTAAGGGAAAAGCTGTTCAGCTGTAAAATGTGTCAAGGCTTAGTTTATGCTTCTTACATTATTGTGTGGCTATAGGTCGAACTAAACCAGGTGATGTAGTGGCTAATCGGCAACCGGTGGTGCTGAAGTGACAGCTCCCGCTTCCCGCTTGAGCCACTATAAAAACGCCAACTGCACCGCTTTCGCCCCTTGGGTGTTTGTGTGTGGTTGTGTGTGTGTGTGTGCGCGCGCGCGCGAGAGAGAGAGAGAGTGTATGTGTGCCAAACAAAATGCTACGTATGATTATTTTGGTACAATTGTCCATACTCGAATATCTAATTTTTTTAGTTAGCAATTGAGTTAGAATCGCAAGGTATGCGTATATGCCCGTGTACAGTGTAAGAGTAAGAGATAATCCTGATAGATCTGTCATAGTAACATTTTCTTATTTGATCATCATTATCCGAGGTTTATTCTCATTATCCAGTCACCTTTTTATCCATTGCATTAATGTATTTTGCGGTGGTCTGCTGAATGCAAGTAGCTATCCACTACTCTTTTTTTTCACCACCACTAGGTCACAATCACAGATATATCCTGTATAGGCTGCAGAATGAGAGAGGGGATTGAGGTTTAGGCAGCCAGAGAGAAATTGGTGTGCAGAGTCTATTTTATAACTCTGGCAAAGCAAGAACAGACCCTAATCCTATTAGGGTCTGTAGCTAACTTTCTATTCTTCCCCCCCTTGTTTCATCTCTCATTCACTCTAGCTTCTCTTTCAGTTTGACTTGGCACTCGTTAACTAATGTCGGATCTCGTTTCTTAGATCATCGAAAAGGAGGCTCAGTCGTGGTTGAATCAAATACAAGTGGTTTTATTCACTTCAATATAGGATACACACACACTGGGTATTTCGTGCAGGAAAATCCCAACTGTTGCACAAGCTTGCTTGTGCAAGATAACCAGTTGTTACATGTCAATTTCCCTCTCTGCTCCTTGTCAATATGTTATATGCTAAGGGGGCTGGTCTGACATTTAACTCAGGGGTTGCAGTGTTCTAATGTCCTAATTAGTTTTTGCATAGAGTCCATGAGTTCTTTATTACTTGCCTATCAGTTATAACAGGCCTCCCACACCTGGGGCAAAGTTTGTGGTAAGAGCATCTGTACCCTAACTTTCCATTTGGCTGGATTATATGTTTTCCTAATGTCAATAATTCTCTCAAGGATCCCTCCCAGATCAGCCTGGTTCACAAACATGACATATTAAAGGCCGTCTCAATACAAAAGGGGCCGTACTCCAGTTTTCCCACTCCGACACTAACCAACCTATCTCTCCCCCTCTCTCTCATCTCTCCTCTCTCGCACTTGCTCTATTTTCCTCCCTTACCCTTAACCCCCCATCATCCCCGTTTATCCCTGCATCGTTGTTGCAGCTTGGACACTTCTCATACTGATTGAGGAGGGCTTTGCACTAGCACAGAAAACCAAGGGTGGGTACCGCATCAGGACCAGCAGGTTTCAGTATTTACCAGATACAAAACAAGGTCCCTGATGGGCTCACATCCTCGTGCCCTGCTCTGTGGTTTGGCTGTGATATTCTCCGTAGGGTCGCCTCAGCTTGCAAGTCAGACTTCACAGAATGCTCGCCAATGTGGCACCTGGATCAAGAACCCTGATGGAGGCATGTTCAGCTCTCCAAACTACCCTAACACATATCCTCCTAACAAGGAGTGCGTGTACATACTGGAAGGTATTTCTCTCTTACACACATGCACAAACACACACATCCCTAGACTGCAATGTCTGTAGACCAGACTAGATCTATGCAGTATTGCTCTGGTCATTCCCCCCCAAAATTAAAAGACTAGTATAATCCATATTGTTGGAACGTTGGTATCTATGTGATTGTATCCCCTACCCAGCCCTACCACGTCAGAGGATTGAGCTAAAGTTTGATGACACCTTCTTTATGGAGTCATCCTTTGAGTGCCGCTTTGACCACATCGAGGTGAGGGATGGCCCCTTCAGCTTCTCGCCACTCATCAACCGGTTCTGCGGTTCCGCCAGCCCTGGTCGGGTCCTGTCAAGTGGACGCTTCATGTGGATCCGCTTCTTCAGTGATGACGAGTTGGAGGGCCAGGGTTTTCGGGTCCAGTACAACTACATTATTGGTACCCTATCACAAAGACACACTTTCACAATACACTGTCAACCATGCTCCTTTAGGAGAAAGGCATTTACACCACACTCAGGACATGTTCCTGTTCAGCAGGTGGCTGACATTTTCCATTCTGCAGTCTCTAATGTCTTCCTCCTCGTCCTAGACCCAGAGTTCCATCTCCATGTGGGAGGGATTTTAAATCCCATCCCAGGTAACCCAAACTCTGTTCTCACATGTTGGATAAAAGCGTCCAGTATCCTTCACATAAAAAAAGAAACTCCACCGTCCGTAACCTTGCCCCTCCCTGTCTCTGTGTCCTAGACTGCCAGTTTGAGCTTGGGGGTGCCGATGGGATGATCCGCTCCAGGCAGGTCGAGGAGGAGCACAAGGTGAAGCCTGACCAGGCGGTGGACTGCATCTGGACCATCCGAGCTCCGCCCAACTTCAAGGTCTCTCGACACGTGATGTCAACCAGATCAACGAGCAACGAGAGGGGATTTCAACAGACACCCTTTATCCGATACCTCTCTGTCTCTCTCTGCACTGGATTCAGCCTTCAGCTATGATGTTACCGTACTCTACTAACTCACGCTCTCCCTCTCTCTGTGCCAGATTTACCTGCGCTTCCTAGAATACCAGATGGAGAACTCTAACGAGTGTAAGAAGAACTTTGTGGCTGTGTACGATGGAAGCAGTGCCATCGAAGACCTGAAGGTAGGACAACGAGCCAGACCAGGAACCACATGTATCTAAGGGAGTCAGGTGGCTGAGCGGTGAGGGAATCGGGCTTGTAATCCGAAGGTTGCCAGTTCGATTCCCGGCCGTGCCAAATGACGTTCTGTCCTTGGGCAAGGCATTTCACCCTACTTGCCTTGGGGGGAATGTCCCTGTACTTACTGTAAGTCGCTCTGGATTAGAGCGTCTGCTAAATGACTAAATGTAAATGTAAACCTAGAGCTTTGACAGAGAACCATGTGACTGTGATGAATAGTTGAGATTTTCCTGACAGGCCAAGTTCTGCAGCACTGTAGCCAACGATATCATGCTGGACCACGGTGTGGCTGTGGTCAGGATGTGGGCAGACGAGAACAGCAGGCTTAGTCGCTTCCGCATGCTCTTCAGCTCGTTCGCGGACCGTGAGTCTGTCCTTCTCCGGAAACATCTCTTTCTCTGTCCTCATCTGGAATCCCCTGTGATGGGATGTCATCATTGCGCCCTCTAGTGTTTTCCAATAACATTACAGTCAGTCTACAGACATCGTACAGTTGGATTACTGTCTACAGTATGAATAAATGTCTGCCTCAGTTTTCATTGTAACCTCCTACCGTTACTTTTATCTCTGTAAGATGCTTGAAGTGTCTGCATCTGTTTGTTCCTCTGACACACTAGCCATCTCTGCTTTTCCCTTCAGCTCCATGTTCAAGCAACACTTTTTTCTGCCATAGCAACATGTGCATCAACAACTCTCTGGTGTGTAATGGTGTGCAGAACTGTGTATTTCCCTGGGATGAGAGCAACTGCAAAGGTGAACTGCTGTGAAAGAACACCCAACCCCTCAGTTTATGTGCTGCTCTTTCCAGGTTGCAACATGTCAATTCTTCCTTTCATATCTTTTCCACCTCTCTTTCTCTATCTCCACTCATCCAGAAAAGAAGCCCAAAGGTCTGTTCCACCAGATCACTAAGACCCACGGGACAGTGATTGCTGTGTCTACAGGAGTAGTCCTGCTCCTGCTCATCCTCTCCATCCTGGTGCAGGTCAAGCAGCCACGCAAGAAGGTACTGCACGTCCACACAGTCACACTTGTCTTCAATCTCTGTCGGTTTGCTGCGTTTGACACGACTACAACTTACGGCTGTAAAGGTGTTGGTGAAGAAGAGCATCCCGTTCAACCGACCTGAGTACCAGGAAGTGTTTGACCCTCCTAACTACGAGCTCTTTTCCCTCAGAGACAAGGTGGGTCGGTTTAATGCACCTGTTGCTCTTGCTCCGTCACCATCAATATGGTGACGCTTTTGTAGGCCTCTTTATTTTGGAAATAAGCCAATGTTTGAGTGTATCGCTGTCATTGCATGCATGCTATTGTGGCATTAGTGGAAGTGAACATCAACAGGTCCGGCCCCCTTGAAATGGTTATTTTGTCTTATTGTGATTCTCCTTAGGAGCTGCCTGAGGACATGGGGGAGCTGCCTGAGGAGCTCCAGTCTCTGCAAGCTCTGAGACGCTCCTCCACAACATCTCGTTGCGTCCACGAGCACCACTGTGGCTCGCAGGGCTCCCTCAGTCGTGGGGCGCCCCCCCTGGTGACCGGATCCATGGAGCTTACTCCATTCAGGGGGGACTTCCAGAGCTCCTTACCCCCTCTCGGGAGCGTGAACAGGAACAGCAGCCTGCGGAAGAAGTCCTGGCCCAGCATGAAGCCCTGCCGTAAGGAGGGGACTCGGAGGCTGGCGGAGCTGGGCCATCGTGGACAGGATCGAGTGATGGAGGAGGAGGAGATGGAGGAGGAGGAAGAGGGCGGGAGATGTGATTTGTACGTCCGTAGAGGTGGGAGTGGAAGAGGGAAATATGAAATGGTTCAGCATAGATCTTTGTCCATGGACTTCTAGTAGGATGAAGCAAAACCATCTTGTTAGAGTGTTCCTCCTGGTCAGAACAGTATACAGTATTAACTCATTTGGGAAAAGACAGGGGTCTGCTCTTCCTGCTCTGAGTCGTGTGTCTACATATTTAAAGTACTTTATAGTATTTACCTATTTCAGCTTTACTTTCCTGAAATCGTTTTTTGTATTTGATTTGGATACATTGGGTTATAAACAAAATATATTAAGTACAGCTAATGCGTGGTTTATTATGAATTTGTATACAAACAGGAAGTTTTGTAGATTTAAAAACGATTTAAAAGATTAAACTCTCACTTTTCTCTGTATCTTTCTCTGTCTTTGGATTGGGGTTTCTCTCCAGAGACATGGTGAGTGCAACATGAGATGTAAACCATTTGATGAATACGAGGGTTGAATTTCTTTATTTACAGTTCCTCTTTAGCATCTTTTAGCTAAGAGTTGGTATCACCCTATCACACATATTCAATGGAAACATGTAGGAGTTTGAAAATGTTAAGATAAAAATTTACTGTGGTGGTTTCCTTTTTCGGTCACCCACACTTAAGTAATATATAGTTAAAAATTACTTTGGTTAACAGTCTCAAAAGTCTTGCGACAGGTAAGAAAACCCCCTCTTAAAGAAAGGTGCTTCATAACACAATCCATGTTGATATGGTTAACTTACAGGTGCTGCATGTCTGTCTGGGACTCACCAGGACCAGACATTTGTTGTAGATTATTCAACAAGAAATACGTCAGAAACCGTTTGATTACCATTTGGTAAGAGCACCGTTATTTCAATGATAAATAATGTTATGTTTAAATGCCACTAGCACATCTGAGAAAAATAGCATCCATATACAAACACACAGTACACAAATACAAACGCACACACCAATATGGCAACAAACACACTGTAACTTTGGGCAGCGCTGGGGAACATGAGGCCTGGTGATTTTGACCTACTTGAGTCAGATATAATAAAAGTCAACAGGGCAGATGTAGATTAGGCTAACTGGTGACATGGGCATGGCATCCAGCCAACATTGTTCCGATGATGTTCACTGCTAGGATTTTCTCTGTAAATAGGTCACGGATGGTACGATGAACTATTTTACAGTAATGCTCAGTTTACTTGTTGAACATAAAAAGAATAATGGAGCTTTTGCACACAAAACCTGCGTGGTTGCCTGTCGTAGCGTAGCACATTTATATTTTTATATCAATATATTGGGGGGCACATTTTGACCAGATTTGAATATTGGGGGGGATGTGTCCCCCCCCAATATGTATTATGATTACGGCCTTGGTGTGATGTAACCAAGACTTGGATGACATGGGGTCTCCCTCGGTTTCTCTTTGAGGATGACTTTTTATGAAATCACGAATCAACTTCAACATTCTAAGGTATGTGCTTTACGGTGCAACTTTAGGACCAAGATGAGAGTGACTAAGCTACGTTCTGTCTGGTCATGTGATTCAGAACAAGTTAACACACCTGTGCTGATTGACACTCGTTAATCATTAGACAGAAGGGGGCAATAAGGAGTGTACTCTTTGCCTGTTCTACTAACGGGTGTGTCCAGAGGCAACATTTACACGGGGCTGAGAGGAGGGGGAGAGTGGTGGGATGCACTAATGTTCTGCACAGGTGTGTGTGTGTGTGTCAGGGGAGGGGGTGAGTGGGTATGTGCTTGTGTGCTTAAGGATAACTTTTAACCTCACAAGTATCATTACTGACAACATAAGACCGTTGCAAATCTTTGTATCCTAGGACATCCTACTCCTTTTGTCTCTACAGTTTAGTATGCAGTAAGTTGTCTGATCAGTCAACCCGAAATTCAGATTGAAGCCATGGGTTCATGTTTGACTGACACAACGTCACCAAACACAATAAGACTTTTTAAACACGAGGTAACTTGTTCATTGCCCTGACCTTGAAATGAGGGGGAAGCACCGAGAACTGGAGAAATAATCATATACTATCAGCCTCAGGCCACTTGCTTTTATTGTATAAATGAAGTAAAACTGAGTTGAAAATCAGCATACAGCGTATAGGGAGATCCCTTTGTCCGATTTTGCTACAGTACTGGCCAACAAATAAATATAACATCCAAATGGCAGGTAACAACTATTTTCTATCACTCTATACAGTAAGTTTTACATCTACAAACCTTTGGTCATGGGATAAAACAGCAGTCCAATAGCATTCTATACACAAACATCCTGAATAACCTAAAAAACCTGACATTGAGGAAGTGCTTTGTAAACCTTTTGAATACAACTAATTCAATAAAATTCAATAGAGTCTGTTTCTAATAATCAACGTCTCATTCACAACAAATAACGTACATTTTACTATCACAAGGGGGAAAACCAAAAAACATTTTATCAACCAGTTGATATTCCATAAATAAAGTGCTACCAAAATCCCTTTACCTTCACACATCTGCTGTACACCAGACCAATCCATGTGGGGCAAAGAATTAAGAGATGGATTTTCAATTGTGATCCACAAACAGACAGTACACATTGTTTCATCGTGTTTGGGAACAGTGGGCCGGAGTCCTCCATATAACCTTGTGATGCACAACATACAGTACAAGTACTCTCCAGCCTCCCATCCATCCAGTTTGGGGTAAAATAGATGACACTCCTGTTTCTCTTTGATCTCAGGTTATTATCCTTCCTTTTCACAGTCAAGGTCCGTGTTTGCCAAGAGTGGGCTTATCGTAGATCAATGAGTTGTTCTACCCACAAGTCTTTAAAGGGGTCGAGGCTCCGGCCTCAGTGATTCATCAAAGAAGGCCAAAGGCGTATGTATCAGGGGCATCCTCTCTCCTAGAACAGCATCTCTGAAGTTGGGGCGCCACCAGGCGTAGAATACACTGTTCAAAAAGCCCTGCAGAGACATTGTCCCGGCCTGAAACACAGATTCACCACCAATTCAAAAGATATTCATCAATACTGTGATCTACATACGGATGGTAAACATGTCTAAAGGTGTGTTGAAACAAACCTGTATGACATAGAGAGGGAATAGTTGCTGTTGGGGTATATTTGTCACTGACAGTACTATGAGAAGCAGGACTGTAATGGGAAAAAAAAAACATGGAATTACAATCAAATTATATGTATTTGAGTTTGGGTATGTGTGTGTGTTAGTGTGTATGTGTGAGACAGTATGAGTGTGTGTGTGTATGTTTTGTACCTGGTGTCCAGCAGAAGATGGTTACGAGCACCATGTTACGAGCTAAGGAGAACGCTCCTCTCAGTCTCCTCCTGGAGTGTCCGTCTCCTTCCACAGGAAATAGTCCGTCCTCCGCATACCTGAGCTGCCAACGGCCGATCTTATAGTACAAAACCTACACAGGCACATAAGTACAGTTACATTACATTTAGTCATTTAGCAGACACTCTTATCCAGAGCGACTTACAGTAAGTACAGGGACATTCCCCCGAGGCAAGTAGGGTGAAGTGCCTTGCCCAAGGACACAACGTCATTTTGCAAGGCCGGGAATCGAACCAGAAACCTTTGGATTACTAGCCCAATTCCTTAACCGCTCAGCCACCTGACACCTGAATACAACTGCATTGTAATACATACCTTTTCTACACTGACTTCTGTCAAACATATTTGAGGTATATTAAATAAATATACTGTACATGACTCAAGAGGTGCTACTTACTGTGCAACAGACAAGAACTGGTATGACGAAGATGAAAATAATTATTCGAATAAGCAAGTCGTGGATCTTTTCCTGTAAAATGTAAAACAGTGGTTATGTTCATCACCCATGAGCATGTATTTCATTAGCAATTTGAGAACCATGGTAAGCAGTGAAACTGCTCTGATGTTTCTACACTCACGTTATTTGAACAGTTGTCCGTCCAAATATGTAGAAGCGGGATACAACTAGTAGGAAAAACCGCAGCAAGTTTGTTAGACCAAAAATGTAAGACTGTGTTTTAGATCATTCAAGGACATGATGTATAAAGTAGTATCCACAAAGGCAATACATTCTCCTGTGTTCTTGTGTTTGCCGGTTCAAAGTGCCCAGAAGGGATGGGGGCATTGAGCTCCTAACATGGGTGAGATACTTTAATGGTTTGCAAAGTGGTGTATTTACCTGGTGCAGTATCTGTCTTTCATGAGGTTGTCTGATTTTGGTGGATGGATGGGGGCAAGGGTCAAAGTATCTGTGAATGTGTACAGCAGGTAAAACACAACTGGCAACAACCTGTGAAACATAAACAAAAACCAACGCTCAAGTTAAAATGTGAAGTCGAAATATTCAAACACTGAGATGACATTCTTTTGTCAAGTAAATAGGTCACATCGAGCTGAACAGTAGGACTGACTTACCACACAGCAGCATATAGTACATGAACAGCTCCAACTCTTCTTCTGCAGAAGGGCTATAACCAGAAAAGGAGGAGGGTGGGCAGGAGAACGGGGGGTGGGAGATAAAAACAACATAAGAAACAGCAGTATGGGATGAGGGTGTACTGATCTGAGGCGTTGGGTCTGAATTTAAAGCACATTTTGTGGGTTCTCACCTCCTCATTGTTTGCTGGTCTCTCCCTCCATCCTTCGATTGCATGCTTGGACTCCCAGGCATAAACCATCACAAACAGAGATGATACGCAGTAAAACATCTGTAACACAGATAGAGAGAGAGATAGCAAGAGAGAGAGATAGCAAGAGAGAGAGAGAGAGAGAGAGAGAGAGAGAGAGAGAGAGAGAGAGAGAGAGAGAGAGAGAGAGAGAGAGAGAGAGTGAGAGAGAAAGAGAGAAGGAGAGAGAGAAAGAAAGAAATGGGGACGACTTATAAGACAACATCTAAGAAAAGAAGACCAGACATAGGGAGCTATAAGTGCCTCAATTCATTTAAACGTTTTAAACTGCGATAACACAGTCCAGACCTACAAAGATTTCTACAAAAAACGTCTCAAGACATTTTACCTGCAAATAGTACATATGGCCTTAACCTCATCACATAACGCACGGCCTATTATCATTGCTTCATGGTGTCGGCTGTAGTGTAACTGCAATGTCCTTAACAGGGCAATACAATCTCCCTTGGCATAACTTGAAACATGACCTCACATGTTTATGGAGGAAAAGTTCATTTTAAAAGAACAGTGGGTCCCTCTATATTATATTGCAAAGGTGAGTGTGCCATTATGATTCAGTTGTCACGTTAAAGTTTTACTGAGTCACTGTTTTCGAAGGATTCCATTTTGGCATATGGATTTACCGACTCCACCCTACGTTGGCTAAAAGACTATTTGACTAACAGAAAGCAGTTCGTCTCTAATCAAAATAATATTTCCTCCGAAAATGTATTAACATGTGGTGTACCACAAGGATCCATTCTTGGCCCCCTCTTATTCTTAATTTATGTTAATGATTTGGCGTCAGTATCAAAAAAATTATTTGCCCTGTTATTTGCAGACGATACCAATTTATGTCCCACAAAAATGTTTACACTTTAGTGAAATCTATGAATAATGAATTGTATAAGGTAAATCAATGGTTCAAGGCAAATAAATTATCCCTCAATGTAAAAAAAACTAACTTCATTATCTTTGCAGGCAGAAACAAGAGATATGATAAAGAAAAAGTTAAGATCTATATTAATGACAAAGCTATCAATCAGGTAAGTCACACCCGCTTCTTAGGCATAATAATAGACGAGAAACTTTCTTGGAAAAAACAAATAGATTTTGTTTGTAAAATAAAATCCAAAAACATTGGCATCATAAGGAAAGTCAAAACCTTGCTATTGGGAAATACATTCATGATTCTTTATTATAGTTTGATTTATCCTTATCTAACTTACTGCAATATAATATGGGCTAGCACGTACACAACATCCATCAAACCTCTTTACCTTCTACAAAAGTGCTTTGTACGAATTGCAGCAAATGCCTCATTCACAGCACACACAGCAGCTCTGTTCCATGATTTAAATGTTATGAAGGTATTTGATATCAATACATTTCTAATTGCCTTATTTGTCCATAAGATTGTTCATAATAGCGCTTACCTACCTCAACATTACAAAAGTATTTTTAACTTCAACTCAGATATTCACCACCACTATACAAGACACCAGATTTTTTAAGACCAATCATGACAAAATCCAGTCTAAAACAACATACAATAATGTTTAGAGGCCCCACCATATGGAATAATCTAACCCAACTGCAACAATCTTGCTTGTCATTCCCCGTTTTCAAAAAACTTCTAAAAAAAGATTTCATAGAACATCCAAGCACTACTTTCACCTAATTTGTTGTTTTTCTGGTTTGTTTTCCTTGTTTGTTTTTTGTTTTTTTCTTCGATATTTGACAACCTGATATACATGTAAACACTTCTATGCATCATTTCGACTCATTTCTTTTGCAATTTGTTAAATTTATTTAGTATCGATCACATATTTATTATGTTCAATGATATAAAATGAGTTTCATTTGGTAATTTCTGGTAAAATTTCAACGATTCTCTTTTGTTTTCACTTTTGTTTCACACATGTAATTAACTTATAATTCATATAGATAATTTATGGTAAAATTTCGACTTATTTCATTTGTTTATCTTGGAAAATGTTGTTTAGTTTGATTAATGTATAATATTGACTATTAAGTTCCACCTGCATGTTTTTTTTCTTGTCTTCTTTTGTATCTTTATATTACATTTACATTTAGTCATTTAGCAGACGCTCTTATCCAGAGCGACTTACAGTAAGTACAGGGACATTCCCCCTGAGGCAAGTAGGGTGAAGTGCCTTGCCCAAGGACACAACGTCATTTGGCAGAGCCAGGAATCGAACCGGTAACCTTCAGATTACTAGCCCGACTCCCTAACCGCTCAGCCACCTGACTCCCTTATATTGTTTTTATCATTGTATAAATGCGAATAAACAAACAAACAAGGATGTTATGCAATCTGAAATGTTTTAAAGTGACTCAGACGGTTTTCAAGTGTAGTTTAGGAACTGAAAGGGACTTACCAGAGACAGAGGCAAAGCACGCATACAGACAGTTACACTCTGGACAAAGTAGAAAGTTCCAGGCTGGAAGAAGTTCATGCAGCTGGTGAACATGAGGATGGAGGCAGCCAGAAGATCAGCCAGTGCCAGCTGTACCAGTGGCTTAACCTACACAAACAGAAAGAAAAACATTTGTTTCACTGTGAACATATTTTTTGCAGCTTTGGGTGTGTGTGTATGTCTGTACAGCTTTGAAATACCTTTACAGTATGTACATAACATGGCAATATTTACTCAGAATATGTGACCAAGATCTCTGCCATACACTTCTGATAACCGAAAGGGCACATGGAGGTTCCTATATGTCTCACAAAGCAAATCGGGGGCGGTTTCTGTATTCCTGCACGTGCTGTGCTTCTCCTTGTTTGGGTGGAGCAGATAAGGCACAGAGATCTTGTACTGACTGACTCTCTGGTGCGACATGTCGGTTGGAAAAATATGTTATTGAAGCTGTCAGTTTCACTGTTGCTGTCCTATGATACATGTAGCATGGAATGACAGGGGAGTTGGAGAGGGCATGTTTTTGAAGAGCAGGCTAATGATAACTGTCACTGTTTTGTCACTGTGTCCAGGACAGGTTGTGTAAGAGCTGTGTAAGAGCTGTGTAAGAGCCGGTTAACTTCAGCCTTGTGTTTATCCAACACACCTGTCGTTGCAGATGCTGCCACTTGACAATGGAAACCACAAGAACAGAAAAGCTTCCAATTAAACTGTAAAATAAAGCAACATTCTAGTTTAACACAGACATCCAGTTATTAAAGGAAAACAAGATTATATGAGTCTGTCATCCTCCATAGTAAGTAAAGAGAATACTGACTATGAAAGAAAGAATGTAATTAATTACATTAACCAGTCCCCCCTCCCCCCCTTTACATACACAACCACTTTGAGCTACACAACTGTCCTTATTGCCTACAGTATTTAAACATGACAATATACATAAATGTAGACTTGGGAGGACTTTTGGGAATACTTTTATCACTGTACAAATTGTGCTACATGCACTGAGCTATAATGAGAATGGAATTCAAGTTTCTCACTGTCACAAGTCACTATACTGGTTTGACCAGTCCTGCAAAACTATGGCAGTACAAGAGAGCTTACAGCGTATGATAAAAATCTACTCCTAAACTTCATATCAGATGTCTCTGTTGGATTGCATAAAATAATCTCTGTCTTTATATGGATAAGAAATGTATTCTAATACAGAAATCTTACCTGAAAGATAGCGACACTATATATATGGCTGACAGAGTTTCAATCTGAAAGAAAAATAGGCACAGGATAAATGTTGGGCTAAACCCATGTGGGCTGTGGTTCTGAAAACGATCAAGTATCAGGTCAACACAGTCATGGGCACATGAATTCAACAGGTGAGAGGCAATTTTCATTACCTGTGTGACATTGAATGGTCCTTCCATGGTTAACAGAATATTCCAGTAATTATAGACAACCAAGTTGTTCTGCAGCCTATATGCAGAAAGTCTGGGGCAAACTGTTCAGTTCCTTTGTCTGGGCCAAACTGTTCAGTCCATGAGCTTACAACCACTACATATGCTGCACTAATAACTGCATGATCCAAACATACAGACAGCCCTAAGTTGACAGAGCGCATGCACCTTGGACCTGTGAAGTCACATGTTTGCTTGTAAAACCACCTGCTGCAAAATTCCCACCTGACGCTCTCTCTCTCTCTCTTTGTGTGTGTGGGCTTCTTTGGTGAATAGGAGTTGGCTAGGAATTTTCATTGGCGCAAATATGGTTTGGGTTTTCCACATCTAACAGAGAAAACTAGTAAAATACTGCCTTTTATCTTAAAGGGTATAAGAATATATTAATCTAAGAGTATCTTCCATTGCCTATAATGGAATAGAATATGTTCTGAATATCTAGGTGTATAGGCGATGATGACCAACTTTCTTGGCAGTTTTAATCTAACTTTGTTACGCCTATTTATAAATATTGCCTAAAACCTTTTTTGCCAATTCTTGAACTGGGTATATGCCTGCAATATCTAAGACATTACATTTCTCTCTAAGGAACATTTTGGGATCCAAACTGCTTTTGAAGAACTGTAAAAAAATAAAAAATAAAAATTCAACTTATAACATCAATTAAGTCTACAATGTAGAGTATATTGTGTTAATCACTGTAATAATCACTGTGTACAAAATCAGAATCTGAAAAATGATTCAAAATGAGACAACAACTAGCCTACTTGCGCTCCTTAACAAACCCACACAATCCCACACTTAAGTATAAGTATAAAACTACTTTTAGAGACACAACTTCTTGTAAAATGGTTCTGAAACATGAACGTCGGCTGATGACATGTTGTTGATCCGGGTGACCTCTAGTGAAATCGATTGGTTAGTACAGTGTAAAGCATCTTTTTTGTAACTTACTGTCCTTGTCTAGTCTATATAATTTGTCCATCTTTTCAAGTTGGTTTTGTGAAGTGGATTTTTTATTTATCTGTATAATATTTGCTTCAGCTTCCCAATCACCTCATCCAATCAAATGTTCATCGATTTCATTTATTCACCACTATATTGCAAAGTGTTGTTCATAAAGTTTATTCAAAACACATGACGTTGTGAGTTCCACGTTGGCCCCGGACGTGGCATCAGGAAAGGACACGAACGGTGCTCGCCTTTTCCTCACTTCGAAGTCATAAACTGAGCTAACCACACGTTTTGTATTATATCAGCAACATTTAGGAAAGGTGCTGAAATTTAAATAAAAAAATGGGGCTTACCATTTCGTCAATCTTTTCTCGGCTGTTTGGCAAGAAACAAATGAGAATTCTGATGGGTAAGTGTTAGCTACTGAACAGTGTTAGCGGTGCAGAAGTATAGCAACTACGCCAGTTTAGCTATGCTAGTATTAATACATCATCAGTTGATTACTTGTTTTTAACTATCAGTAGTATAGATTTACCAATCTCATCAATATAGCTAGTGGGCTACATAACTTCAATGTACGGTAGTAAGTTAGCATTGACGAAACGTTGTAAATTGACGTCATTGGATAATCTGGTTAAAAACTAAGCAGTACTAGTGTAGTAACTTGCTAGCCAATATTGTTCTGACTTGTTGTATGAGAAGTTAACTTGTTAGTTTGTTAGCGTTAGTTGGCTAGTTTGTCAATATGTCTCGAGGCTAATGCCTGAAGAGCTTAGCCTATATAAATCATGTACACTGTACGTCATGATCAGGGCCAATAAGTTAGCTAGCTAGCTAGCACTACATATTGGTACGGCTGGTCCAGAATTGTTTTCGCTAACGTTAGTTAGCTAGCTAGACTAGCTACGCTAGTTATAATTATAACCAACCAGATACAGATCGGAGCCAAAATCACCTGTGGACATCTCGAATTTTACCGTTCCCAGTCTCCGTAATGTGGCTAGCTAACTAGCTACCTACCATAATCTTGTTTTCTTGCCCTATGATATGAGATAGCTAGCTCTAACCATTTGTGTTCTGGCATATTACAGTTGGATTGGATGCAGCAGGGAAAACGACGATCTTGTACAAATTAAAATTGGGAGAAATTGTGACCACCATTCCAACTATTGGTAAGAGATTCAGTGTCAGAAAAAGGACAAATCGGTGTCAATCCTCTGTTTAATTTTCTTCTTATTTGTATATCATCTTAGAAGCTGCCTTTGCCCAGGCCTGTTAGTTCATTTTAAGATATTTGGTGTGATGTGTATGTTTAGGTTTCAATGTGGAGACAGTGGAGTACAAGAACATCTGCTTCACTGTTTGGGATGTGGGTGGCCAGGACAAAATCAGACCCCTCTGGAGACACTATTTTCAGAACACACAGGTGTGTGTGCACACACACTACTATGCACGCACACACATACACCACGACCAAATGCACATGGGGCAAGTATGCCAAAGGTCTGCGCTAATTTCCAAACTGGTGTCCAAAGTTGAATACATTTCACATTATATTAATTTAACTGACAATTGTGTCCAAAGGGACATACAAACACCATCCACCTGTGTTTCTAGTTCTATGGTGAAGAAACAGTTGGAATGATGTTTCATTCTTGTTCTGAATGTTTTTTCTTTCCCTCCAGGGCCTTATCTTTGTAGTGGATAGTAATGACCGAGAAAGAGTGGCAGAGTCTGCAGAGGAACTTTCTAAGATGGTATTTAAGTGACCCAATACCTTACTTTGTGTATGCAGATTGTGATATATTTTCAAGTGCCTCTTTGGTCAGTCCACCTGAATGGAACACAAAGACTGCAGCATCAGTCGACACGCGGACATGGGGATCTTGGTTACATGATCATTAAATATTGAGACTGTATTGAAGTTGTCTAACCCCCCCAAAAATGCTTATTCTGTCTGTCCAGCTGCAAGAGGATGAGCTGAGAGAGGCAGTGCTGCTGGTGTTTGCTAACAAGCAGGACCTTCCAAATGCCATGGCCGTCAGTGACCTCACAGACAAACTGGGCCTACAGAGCCTCCGCAGCAGAACTGTAAGTTTCTTTATGTCTCGCACAAACTGGTCCCCACACAGACACTCAGCTTTCCTATTCAGACCACTCTCCTGTCTTGCTCCTCAGTGGCACGTACAGGCAACCTGTGCGACCCAGGGAACAGGACTCTACGAAGGACTAGACTGGCTGTCCAACGAACTGTCCAAGCACTAAAGTGAAACAACAGGCCGACTGGAGAGAGGGAGAGAGAGAGAAAAGAACAGCAAATGAAGGGGAAGGAAGATCAAGACATCCAATCAAGAAATATTTGATCTCCAATTACCTGTTTGCGCAGGAAGGACATAACTGTCGGACAATGCAATCAATACTTATTGGAACATCTTTTTTTTTCCCCTCTTTTACTTTATAGTTATCCCTACACATCCCTTTAATTTACTTCCCTATTTCGTATAGCAGCAGATAAGTTATGCTTTCAGTTGCATGTTCTGCAAATGGCAGCAGGAGACATCAAGTAAACAGTGAGGAGAATCTTTGGGAGTTTTCATTTCCTCTCACCCCTATGCAGTGCACAGTTAGAGTAGGTAGATGTTGTTTGCAACAACAAATGCAGGAGAGGAGTTACAATGTTTGGTCCGATAGTTTTTCTTTTTTTTGTGTAAATATATATTTTTATGGGCAAGTTGTACCCGTCTTTGTATCTCCACTTGGCCTAATGGACATTGAGCCTACAAGCCCAGCTGGCCTTTCCCTCCTCACCTCTGTGTCTTCACTCCCATGCCATCGCATCTCAGGATAGGTCCGGAGCAACTAGAACAAGATTAGAAAGGATTTGGAAGTGATATAAACTGAAGGCTCCCATATGTTACTTCTTGGCCTTGATCTAATCCTTTCTTATCTGGTTGTGTGGTTGCACTCTCCTTCCCAGAGACAGATACTGTACCAGTGATGTTTTTCTGTCCTGTTTCGACAGGACAACGTTATGCAATAATTAATTTCCTCATGTGCTCTGACGAAAGTTATGGGAAGTGGAAACCACAGGGTTTTGTGAGCACAGATTGCTCGAATGTGTGTGGGCACTCCCTCAACCAGGATGTTCCTGTGTTTTGTTTTAATACTGGAGACCCCCCCCCCCCACATGCTGAGACATTGTGCCTCAGGCAAGTGTTCAACAGAAGTGGAAACCCTGACCCTACTTGTCCAGCATCCAGTCAATAGGCCTCTAAAAAGGGGTGAGGGAAGGTAGGCTGGAGTTCCTCAGTATTGGTCCATGGCCAATGTACTTGTGGTACAGTTGAGTGGCATTCTTTGACCCAGCAGTGTTTGCTAGTGGCTTCTGTTGGTATTTTGATGGCTGATATGTGCTTAATCTGACTCTGCTTTCCACCTCTCTCTAACACACCTGCCCTGTAACTGCACTGGGCAAACATTCCAACCAATGCTTTGATCATTTGCATGGAGCTGCCACTGTTAAATTGTGCTAATTGTTTTACAAAAAATCTAAATAAAGAAAATGACTATATTAAAAAACAATTGTCTTGAGTTTCTTTCATAGCAATGAATCATACTTACCAGTAGAAAGCAGGGGGACTGTGTAGCCAAGCTTTCTTTAAAAGCCTCAGTCTAAGGCCTGCCTCAGTGATCTACCAGGGAAGGCTGTTAGACCACAAAACACATCCTGCCCACTTTCATATCCGGTTATAGCTACAGTACACATCTGCAGATATGGGTTTTGTGTTCTTTAATACAGTATCCTAATTTACACTGTTATACATGTGCAATATTTCATTTATGTACCTTCTAACAACATGCAAAGTTTTTTCAGTGACTGCGTTCCAGGGAGCCTCTGGTACAAACCCTTCGTGATCATTAGATGGCAGCTTCATTCCCCCAGAGGGGTAGCTTGCATGCACTGTGGCTCACTGTGTGTGTGTTAGTATCAGGCTCTTAAGGAACCCCAAACACTCTCAATGAAGATTTAGGAAACTGAAGGCAGGAGAGAATGACTCTAGAGCAGGGTGGTTATACTTGGGCAATTGAATTAATCATATTCAAGTATGTATTGCAACAAAGCAAGGTTTTATCTTAACATCCTATCATAGTGCACCCAAATAGAGACATGAGAGGGTGTGTTCATGATGATGATCAGAAAATAAGGTCATCTTGGTTTTAACAAACAAGGTGTTTGTTTGAACAAGAACAAGTTCAACTTCAGTTGTTTCTCTAGAACAGTGGTTCTTAACCCTGTCCTCAGGAAACCCCTGTCCTGCATCTTTTAGATGTTTCTTGGCTCCAACAAACCTGATTCAAATGCATGTTCGTTACCAGGCTTCTACAGAACTAGATAACGACCCATGTATTTGAATCAGGTTAGTTGGAGCAGGGAAACATCTAAAACATGCAGGACAGGGGTTCCCTGAGGACAGAGTTAAGAACCACTGCTCTAGAACAACGTTTCTGTCTTTTTCTAAACCTTTCTAAATCCTCTATTGTGTTTGTGTGTTATGTATTTCATGTGTTGTTTTGTCTGTGTATCTGAACCCTAAGTCTGCAAATACAGTTTGAAAGATTATAACAGGTGTATCTGGAACAAACAGAAAGGAAAGTGTTATTGTGCTGGAATTGAAAGTAAGAGAAGGATCACAGCACTAGCCGACAGGGCGTACTGAGGGTTATTTAGGTGCTTTCCTGTGATAGCTGTCGTCAGCTCTGGGAGGAGACTCATGGGTGGGGCGGCACTGTCACTGAACATAAAAAGAAAACCCGGAGCTAAACCAGTCCTTCCTATTCTGCTGTGGTTTCACCCCCACTGCAGAAACCATGGGGTGAGTTGGATTTTTTGCACAACATATTTAAGATGTGTGTTTTAAAGTTTGTGTTTTAAACTTGATATGCTTATAACATGTACTTTATGACTACAATGAGTGCTTGGTATGAAGTGGGGGGAAATACAATCATGCTGTTTTCTGGATGGAATTATATATCACATTAAAACACAACATTTTGTCAGGATCTGTATATTTATGAATTATACTTGTATAGTTATATGAATGAGAAAAATCCAACCTTGGGTACAATACATTTGTCATATGTCTTCCTACTTTGTTATTCCTCAGGACTGTGACCTTCGATCTTTAATCGGTTACTTCTGGAGCCCTCACTCCATGGAGCCCCACCCTTTCTGCTTGCTGTAATTGGACGTTCATGGGAATGACCCATACTTGTGTAAGTTTCAACACCCTCATCATGTCTACCTATAACAGATGACACAAAACAATAACAGTAATGAAAAAACTACGAACAAAGACGTTATAATGTAAATGAATTATTTTATAATCTGCCCACAATTTGTTTCCCCATAGTGAGGAGGCGAGAGAAGAGGAGGAAGAGATGGCGAAGAAATCCCTGCTGCCAAGGGCAGGGTCACGTCACTCCCTTGGCCGTCATGTCATGAAGACACTACGCATTAGATGCGGCCTGCAATAGGCAGTCACACCTCACACCCTGCCTCGGGGCCAACATAGGCCACGCCTCACGTGATAGAAGACAACTGAACATGTGCAGTTGTCTTCTCTCGTGTGCTGACCTGGACCGTGTGTAGCCCTGATGCAGCCTGTGATGAGGGCTGCGGCTGCCTGCCGTTGGTACAAGTCCAATGCGTCGTGTTCCCATACATGTACGGCAGGGAGCGGCGCGTGCAGAGCCAGTGCTACAATAACGCACTGACCTCAAACCACGAACCAAAAAACCTAGACTACAGAAGCAACCAAACCAAAGCCAAACAAAATACTTTCTCCAATTCCCCTTTCCCGGTCGGCTTCTGGTTGTCTGTGTTGCTTGGTTCGGCGGCTCGGGGGGGCCTGCTGAGAAACACAACCCCTTTATTAAAAACATAAAGCAGAACGCATTTTTCTGAAAAAAACAAACAAACATTAAAAACTACAAACCTTTGCAACTGAAACGATGTGGTGTATCAATCATTTATTTCCATGTCTGTGAAGACCATAAGTGAGGAGTAGCCTATATCAAAATATGGATAGCCCAAATGTTGCTTGGAGCTTAAATTGTTGGGATTAGCAACAACAAACCTCTCATATAGCACACCCACCCAAATCTAAGCCTGTTAAACCATGAAGCACATCCTGTTGCATTTTATACCTACAGTACACACCCCGATGTTATGTGTGCCACGTAAGGCACACAATAAACCAGGACATACAAAAACAGATTAGTCATAGCCTAACTGCCTCATAAAATGTCGAGAGGGCGATCTTATGGGATGGGTATTGCTTAATCGTAAAGCATTGAGGTGCAAATCAAGAGTTCACAGGTTCCATTTTTTCCTGTATCTCACTTTGGATAAAAGAATATGCTAAATTAATACATTTCGTTCGACTCGGCAAGGTGTGTTGTTATGACTTGGTTAGCAATCAGAAACAAAAGCAAACACACTGAGCAGCCTACGCCAGAGCAGAAATGAAACTTATTTCGTTGCAAACGAAACCTACAGTGAAGACAGTCTCGTGCTTTAAGGAAATGAAAGAGGCAACTTTCACTCCTTTCAACAGTGCATATTTATAGTTTCGCATATTAGGTTTAACATTAACATTTGCGTTAATTTACATATGAAAGTTATTAACGTGTGCACGTGCGCTGAAGCAACATTGTATTAGAAATAGTCACATAAACATAACATAATGTTACAGTTATATATAATTACATATATATACTATACAACTATATGATTGTACAGTACACATAGTTTAATTCTCACGTGTTATCTTGCCTTATGCTTTGTAGAAATATTATTTTATTATAGGCCTATCCAATCACCCAGGGAAGAACCTGTTTGGTTTCCTTTTTGCAAGAGGTAAGTTAACTTTTTCAGCTAAATCGATTAATGCACTATAAGTATTTGGTATGGGATTAGGCTATAGACTATGCATTAGTGCATATACTCTATATCCAATTATATAAGATGTTTTCTTCTGATGTGTCAGTATGTAAAATAAATGTAAATGTAAATGTGTCAGGGGCTTTCCAACACAAGAGGACAGGTATGGGGGAGGAGTCCTTCACTGGACTTACCAGTTGAGTTTCTGGCAGGTGTCTATACTATAAAGCCATCCTCTACGTGTCTTCTGCAGAATTACCATCGGAACACAATGACGGTAAATTGTATGCATTTGCTATTTAAATAAGTGAAAGGATGCAGTAATATGTTTAATATGAATCTGTATAACTATTATTATACACTCAGAAAATACATTCTGATTATCAACATGTTTCAATACGTAGGCTAATTCAAAAATACCTGTTTATAGCTTCTGTATATATTAACACATGTATAACCACACGCTGCATATAGGCTAATTACTATGGGTTAGGTATTTTCATGTGGCCTCACAGAAACAACTAGGGTGGAGAGTACGAAGGGAAAGGGTGGGGAGGTGTTTGGTAAAAAAGTAACAGTTAGATTTCTGACATCGACACATAATATAACTGAAATGCAAACACTTAACTCAATTAATACATTTCACACTTTCTAGGTGACAATGGATGAGGAGGGTGAAGACAGTGATGATGATGACAAGGGAAAGAACTGCATGATGAGTCAGGTGGCTGAGCGGTGAGGGAATCGGGCTAGTAATCCGAAGGTTGCCAGTTCGATTCCCGGTCATGCCAACTGACGTTGTGTCCTTGGGCAAGGCACTTCACCCTACTTGCCTCGGGGGAATGTCCCTGTACTTACTGTAAGTCGCTCTGGATAAGAGCGTCTGCTAAATGACTAAATGTAAATGTAATGTGATGATTTTTGTATCCGTCTACTGCCAAGGGTAGCACGCACAATTCGTTAGAAGGTGTGAAAAGGAGGTCGACTTTTATTTCAGACGGGATTCACGCCTGGACTTTGAGTGTGTACAGTGTGTCTTCCTTAATGTGTGGACTCAAAATGGAACAACATTTGTATTCTGCTAACATAAAGAACAGAACTGTATTGAAGTTGTGGGTGGAACAGCACAATCGTCAAGCTGTTCGCTTGTGCTGTTCCACCCTGGTTAAACTGTGGTATATAATGCCCACAGTTACCCACACGTGTGTTAGTATAACTACCAGGGTGTTCATTACAGGGTACAGGGAATGCACACAGTGTAACAAACCAAATTACAATTTGTGTTTTGTCAATACTGTCATATTTTTGTTGTTCCACATATATTGTAAACACTCTGTTACAATGCAGATGCATTATGTATATACTATATATGCACTGTTTTCCGCGCTTGGTTCTATGGGAAGGGACATCATTTCTAAAAGGTTTTTAATGGAGGTTTACGCTTTCCTAATACTGTCATAATGTCATAGTTAGTGTCAAAGCAAATCAAAGCAAAGGGGCGTCAGGTGGCTGAGCGGTGAGGGAAGCGGGCTAGTAATCTGAAGGTTGCCAGTTCGATTCCCGGCCGTGCAAAATTACGTTGTGTCCTTGGGCAAGGCACTTCACCCTACTTGCCTCGGGGAGAATGTCCCTGTAGTTACTGTAAGTCGCTCTGGATAAGAGCGTCTGCTAAATGACTAAATGTAAATGTAAATGTAAATCCTTTTTAAAATGAAACCATAGGTTGAAATAGTCCCTGCTAAATGTTGTGAATAAAATAATTTAACATAAAATGCTTTCCGTGGAAATAACGAGTCACTTACATCCTAATCTGTTCATTAATTGTCTTTCACTTCTGGACTATGCATGATTGAATGGGTTTTAATTCATACTGTAGATGACACAGTTGTTAAAAACGTACACATGCCTTGACACAAGTCAGCAACACATGACGAGCAAACCAGAAATACAGACGGAGCCATGGATGTCGCAACAAATAACAAGCAAAGTGGTTTGAAGGCAGGAAGGATTCAAACCAAAATATCCCACCCCCTCCTTTCAAAGCCAATCCCCCCAAAAACATGAATGCGCTGCCTGACTTCTGCCGGGAGGTAGGTAGGTAGACCGACAAGTATCCCATACAATCATTCAATTCGATCCGAATGCCATCCAATCATTTTGTTCTGTCGAATCTAAATGATGGGTCGTGTTTTTTTCAGTCCTAACACCCACAGATATCGGATTTATAAAATGTTACTGTCAAACCATTCATTGTTTGCTACAGGGATGTTACGCTTATTTTTGCAAATATGACAAATAGTGCTTCTCCACAGCATTATCTACTCTGCCTTTTAACTGCTCCCATTCCAATCTAGCAATATGACAACATTTTAATAATGGAACCATGAAAACATAAAATACATGAGATACAAAAGAATTAAATGAATGCAATTCTATTTACTGCATAAAAAGACACAGCAGATTGATAAAACAGTAAATTATGCTACTGGATCTGGGTCATGGAGGCCTTCTTGAACAACGGGTTGCACAGGCCCTTAGTCATGGCAGAGAAGATCCGCATTAGAAGAGACTGGTTTTCAGGTGGTACCTCTTCTGGGGCCTGCTGGGACACACTGCATGAAGCTGGAGTAGGGACAGAATCAGAAACAATTGTCCATCCACATCCATACAAGATGCCTAGATTCCTAGAAAACCTAATCTATGATGTATAGTCTTGTTTGCTGACTCACAGATGCAGATGGATTGGTCCTCTGCTGCCTGAGTTGACTGGACATTGTCTTTCTTAGTGCTCTAGTTATCGGAAACAATGTGGAACATTTGAATTAATTGATTAGGAGAGTACTAGTCTAGTCTAGTCTACTCTTCAAATATAACAATTGACATTTGGCTTTATATTATCACTATAAATACCATGTCACCATACCAAATGTGTGAAAAGTGTGTAAAATATATGACCATGTATAGGCCTTACCACAATGTTAAAGGTACTTTTGGCCTTCTTGACAATCATTTTTTTCTCTGCACTGTCCTCTTCTTTGTGTAGCCCATCAAATTGATTGCTTTTCACATTACATCTGCCAGACAGAGTAGGGCTTGTTGAAGATTTGGAACTTGACTTTGAATCTGGGGACAGAATGTCCATCACTTGTTGGACCATCGCTTTAGTGAAAAGATTCACAGTGTCATTATAGAGTACTGAGCTGTCTGAACCCACTGAGCATCCGGAGGAGGGTCTGTTTCTGGGGCATCTGGAGACGTGGGGTGACGATGTCACATCCTGAGAGGCTGTCTGTTTCTGAGAGGTTCCCAGAGGGGGGAGGAGGAGTGGGAGGAGTAAATGTTTAACTGACTCCTCTGTGAAGCTGTAAATGAGCTCTGAGGTGAACAACTTCAATGGCTGTTCCCCAGTCCTCGGACTTCCGGACAGGACAGTGTCTGAGACGCCTCTCTCAGGTGGGCTCGTGTCCGCTAGTAGTGTGTCCATGTCATCAGACATCGCACCTAGCAGCTGATCAACAAGGTCACGTGAGAGGTCACTAATCCTGCCCTCGGAGATTATTTGTTCCAGTCTCTGGAGGGCTGTGGTGGGACCATCTCCAGGAGATATGGCTACCTGTATATATTTTGGGTCTACGTGGTCCAGAATGATGCTTACCACATCTGACACTCTGGGTGACAGTGCTGGCTTTCTTTCGATACTTGTATTAATAATGGTGCTTCTGACGATCGGGCTGGCAATGGCAGGGACATTTTTGGGGATGGGGGTTCCTGGGAGGGTGGACATGCCCTCCAGCATCTTCTCGGATCCCAATTCGCCCGTTCTTGGGGGCTCCTCATCAAAACCCTTGATACCTTCTAGGCTTTTCAACATGGCTCCCACCATGCTTTGAAGCTGGGAGAGCTCCTCAGAGTTCTCCATCTCCTCAGATCTGGACATATCTTGCTGAAGACAAACACTTGACTGGGCCTCAGAAAAAGTCTCAAAGATGGTTCTCTCATTAAGCCCACTGTGGGTGCTAGTTACAAGTTTTTCTTCACTCATAAATGTTGGCTTTTCATTCTTAGGTCCTTGGGACAGTTTTTTCTGAAGGTTTTTGTAGAGATTCACAGTGGCAGAAAAAATGTTCTCACTTATACTTGGGTGTCTTCTGGTATTGTGACTGGGGCTGGATTCAGTTGCATCCCTCTCTGTGCTTAGTGGCTCTTTAACATCAGCCTGTCCTTGGCTGTCAACAGCCTTAATAGCTTGAGCAATGTCTTTCACATCTGAAACAAAAGACGTGATGATATCTGAGGCCGCATTATCAATATCGATCTCAGAAGGAGGAAAGGAGTGTGCGGCTGATTTGAAACCCACTGCATTTTTTAAAAGCACCTCAGTGACCCCATCTTTGACTTTGTTTAGAATGCGCTCAGGTGACAATTTTCCTATGCTGTACAGGTTTGCATTTGTTGACGAGTCCAGTTGGATTTCAGTCCATGATGAAGCGATGGTCAGCTTTTCAAGATGACTTATGAGCTGTTCCATATACGGCCTCTGTGGAGGACTGGACATAGGTGAAGCTCCATCCATTTTTAAAGTAGGCCATCCAACCGCTGCAAACTCGGAACGATAAGCATCCAGAATCAGGCTCATTACTTCTTTGGTGCACAGTTCTAGTTCCTCGTCTACAGGGAGCTGCTCTGACACTGTTGAACTTGGCAGTGTGAAAAAATTCCTCAGCCTTGCTTGCAGTGTGCCATAAATCATCTTGGCCTCAGAAAGCGTGGACTCCGGTTTGGGAGTTGTTCCATTCTCGAACCACAAGTGCATGGAAACGTCCTCCATGTCACTGACGAAGCACTGGATAATCACTGAGGCTGCCGACTGGGCATGAGCCAGAGAGAGGGTGGACCTTGAGGGTGGAACAGAGCCCCACATATTCATCAGACTGGCAGAAGCACTGGCACAAGTTGAAGATTCTGAAGAGGATGAAATGGCTTGTTTCTTCAGGATCCCACTGACAGCTCTAGAGGCATTCTTCTGGAAGTCTGGGTCGGATAAAAGTTCCATATGAGTGCTGGCTTTCCCTGCTTCTGAGAAAGCTCCCTCTGAGGCCAATGTTTCCCCTGGCTTCTTACACAGGCACAACCTTTGGAGGCCAACAAGGATTACCCTACCCATCTGTTTGATGGCGTTCTTGACCGATCGACTGCATCCGGGCACTGGTGAGAAACTACCCCAGGTAGAGACCACTGCTGAGATGCTGCTGTTAATGTCTCTGACGATCTCTCCCACCAGCACACTGGTCAGCTCAGGTGAACTGGAGGGTGATGTGGCCCTCAGTGACTGCAGAATAGTTTCTTCAGTCACCCCAAAGAGGGTTCTCAGAGGGTCGTCTGTCTCAGGCCTCTGCATGGCGCTTTGGGGTCGTCTTAAACAAGCAAAAGCAACTTGTCTCTTAATACAGTGCATGTCCAGTGTTACATGGACAGTTATTACAAAGTGTTATGATTACAAGTGTGGTCAGCAATTTAGTGCACAATTCCATGCATTTTCACAAACAGATACACATTTTTTTACATTTTTGAAACAGTAACACATTTTGGGACCACGGTTGGTAGGATGCTTTTATAACAACAGCTCTAAAAGCATGGAATTTAAAGAGTAATTCAATAACTTACCTTTTGGAGGTAACAGGAGCCTCTAGGTCCTCCTGTTTCAACACCTCCATGATGGCCGGGACCAGGAGTCGGAACGCTGTCATGGTGATCACTTTCACAATCTCCTGGCAAGCCTTGGACATTTTCTCTCTCGATTCCTTCATTGAATAGTAGACAGTGATTGGGTGTTTTTGAGTGGCCTCATCAGTTTCATAAATATAGCAGCATTTCTAAAGTTAATCCACTAAAAGGAGGTTGAGATGCACTCACAGGGTTGTGCATGCTTTGCCTAAGGGCCAGCCATTGTCTGAGAGAGAAATATTGAATAAGTAAGTCATTTTCATTTGCTAAAAATGTGAACATGTTGGAGACGAGATATAAAGAAACTGGATCTCACTCGTTTGTCAGGTTCTTCAGGAACTGAATAATCATGGGGTAGCAGACATCTTCTGTCTCCGAGGAGTTAGAAGCACTCTGATCCCTCCCCTCCAGGACGTCAATAACAGTCTCCCTGTTATCAAATGTGTTCCCCGTCCTAGTGGATCCAGGGGACACCCAGGGACCTGAAAGACAACTATCCATTGTCAGACATGGCCTTCACTTTATTCACTTGCCAAACCCTAATTTTGAGTCAAACATTTAGATCTATTTCCTCAGACTGCAGAAATGATACCCATCATTGATATAAGGTAGCTTTTATCAATCCTGCCCGGCATGTTTAAGATGTTTCCCTCTTCCAACACACATGATTCAAATTAATGGGTTGTTATCAGGCTGATGATCCATTAATTTAAACCAGGTTTATAGGAATAGGGAGACAAAACATGCAGGGCAGGGGGTCCCGAGAACCAGGATTGAGAAAGAGTGATCGAATCTAGATATAGCTTGCTATACAAAATACACTTGTCGGCCAGCACAATGTGCAAGTTAACTGACCAGAGAAAGAACATGGAAAACCCACCTCCATCCATTTTTGCTCCAGGCATATCCGATGGCTTTTTGGGCTTCATCTTAGCTTGAAAGTAAGCAGAGACCAGATGTCAAATAGACTTGGAACTCAGCTCTAATAAGTTGGCTCTGTTAATCAGACCAACCATGTCATTTTACCGTGTCAGGTCAGCCCTATATTTCTGCTTTTTAGGGGCCACTGGATCTTTCTTCTTTATATGCGGAGGATTCACCTTCCCAAAAAGCGGAAAGACAATCAAATCTCCATGTTATAGTTTTTCTGTTAGGCTATATCTCAACGAGTTACATCCAAAAACGTTTAAAGAAGAAATCCTTACCTACCTCCTTTGTTTCCGACATTATCGGAGGTCACGGAAATATAATCACCAATCTTCAGTCGTAGTCTTCTGTTACTAAAAGATGCACTCCCAACAAGTGAGGCCAAAAAATGACTAAATGTACATTTAGAACTCGAATTTACCGCATCTCTGTGACGAATTTAGCATATACGTCAAGTTGGCTACGTCATAATAACAAAAGTTTTCTTTCTTAATTTGTTCTTTTCTTTAGTAATAATAAAACTTTGACACCTTTGACCTGTAAACTAGCGTCATCATTGTTACACGCAATGGTTAAAGCTGCCATCCACATTTAATTATAAAGACTAGGCCCTTTTGCAAACTGTGGCCGTCATTTTGCTTTTCATACCGTTAGATGGCAGTAGAACGATAACTTGACAGTGAGGTGCATAACCTTCAAAAACACCGTCAAACAAACCCTATTTAGCATAACCCTAACTCTTAATAATCGTAGATATTTACCTAGACAAACGTTTCAGATAGCCTATATTTAGGACTGTGTGTAATTTATTAAACGAAGAGTATGGTTTACCTGTACATGCCATTATCTCATTCATATCCATTGTTTAATTTATACAATGTCTAAGGCTATAGGCACATACAGTAAACAATTATTACATGTGTCAAGACAGAGCAATACTGTGTTGTATTCTACACCGTACATCTCAATATTTATAAAAACTCACTGCACTAAAGGCAACACCACGATAGAAATAACACATTAATGTGATATTTTGAGCTTTGGTCAAATCCACAGTATCATCAAAATAGTCACATTTTAAGGTTCCATAATTTTCTTCTGTCCTTATGTGGATAAGATCTATAGTACATTCCATTTACATTTTTGTAGATCAATGTGTACAGCATCAAAACCAACCCAGAAAACCCCACAAGTAATACCTTGACAGGTAACATTTTAGATCAGGATCCAAACTAACAATCCTGTTCTAAACACCTCCCTGGCTCCTGTCTCCCTTAAACCAGTGATCTACCAAAGGATGGTCATTCAGTCCACCTGTTCAATCACGTTCTCCCAGGACAAAGGAGGCATCTGGGTCTGTGAGGTTCTGTCTCCACTGTTGATAATCTCCATTCAACCATGATGTGACAATACAGTAAAAAAAAAACAGTTCTATGACCACAACCACTAGTTTGTTATCTGCATTCTCCATCTGTCAGTCACACCTTGATCGTGCAGATCTTGGGGTATTGAACTGACATCCCTTTACACCTGCATGGTCCTCATCCAATCCAGCCCACTGAGCCAAGATAGTCACATGGTAGAATGGATGTTTTTTGGTCTTCCTGCCATCTCATGTTCTCAGTCAAACATAGTGTGGGTCAGACCAGTCAGTCTGAAGGTTTCGGCAACTTGCCTGGAGTGTTGAATCTTGGAGGACAGGGCCTCCAGCATGTCGTTCTGGTCCACAGCTGTAGCAGTGCGGTAGATGAAGGTCCCTAGTGACTCCAGACCCCTCATGCCCAGGTTCACGCCACAGCCTGTAAGGCAGACAAATAGAATGATTGTTTAGTAAGAGCAGAACAGCTAATATCTAAGCCGAAGTTTCGCATGTTACATCCCTCCATCTTCTCCTTCTCATTCATACAAGTGTCTTCACACACATCCAAACCTCAGAATCAAATCACATTTTATTTGTAATCTCTGAAATTAAACTTTGCAAAATCACAAAGTAAATAATAAAAAAAACTGAAAAGATTTTCAAGGCCTACCCAAAAAGATGATTCTGCCTACGCCCCTGGTACACACACCTGTGTCAAAGTTGAGCATGCGTGCCGCCTCCCCCTCCACGGTGACGGCAACGTTGTCTCCCTCGATGTACGCAGCGCTGACGCAGCGGTGGGACAGCTGGACCTCAAACAGACGGCGGCTGCACTGCATGCGATGCAGCGTCAGCTCATTCAGACGGGGCTCGATGTCTGTCTTGTAGGCGTTGAAGGACTGGTGGAAGATATTCTTCATGATCTGCACAGGAAGAGGGTATACAGAAATGACACATTCAATCCGATTGTTTATAAAAAGTGTTATGCTCTGTATGACGTGAATGTAGCTTCTTTTTTGGGGGCAATTTTACATGGAAACTATTTCTCAATTCAATTCAATGGGATTTATTGGCATGAAAGAACAAATGTTCATATTGCTAAAGCAACAGTGGAATTACAGAAATAACTATATTCTATATAAATCAGGAACAGGAAACAATGTCTCTCTCTCTCTCTCTCTCTCTCTCTCTCTCTCTCTCTCTCTCACACACACACACACACACTCAGTCTCTCTCTTTGCTCATCTATGCTCTTCTTAGGCCTTCACTAGCCATCCGTAACCAGGTAACAGGGAGTGTGTGTAGATGTGTGCGTGCAAGCGTATGTGTGTGAACAACATACTATGTGTCACACAGTGTGCCCAGCCTTGCTGAGCGTGGGAAGCTGTAAAGGAGAGTGTGTGTCTGGTATCTTACTCAAGTGTTGATGCCCATGCAAGGTGAGATCAGACATCATCCTCCATTAGCCAAGCGGAGGATGTGCAACATTATGTCTATGGCCATGGCTCACCAACTGTGCACATCTCAAGGTGAAACCTGCAAGTCTCAGCAGAATATTTAAATGTTTGGCAGCCTCGCCCTGCTGGGTTCTGGGTAGGAGTCAGGGAACACTGGATCGAGCTGGGAGAACAATTCTCCTCTCCATTTACAGAAGGGCACAGATGGCCACGCACACACACACACACAACCAATGAGGTTCAGCCTCCACCTTCCTCAGACACACATATACACTTGCGGTCATACACTGTGTAATCAGCCAAGATACGCAATGGTGTAGTTGGAGGCCATTTGCTGAATGAAAGGTAAGGAGTAAGTAGGTGTGAAATTCAGTCATGTGCTATTATTAGCCCTCTTTCCACTGCATTAAGATGGACATGCCAAGAGCAGTAGCCTGACCAAGCAGAGAGGAGGCCGTCTCCTGCGCTACGTGGGAGAGCATGAAACACCATGTGATCTCAACATTAAAGTAACTACTGAACCGTGTATTCATTCAATGACTATATTTCCGTAGACTTATGTCCCAATGTGTTGGCAAGACAGTGTGGTCAAGGAATCTTGGTGAATGCCTGATGTGTGAGAGATGAGGGGTCTGGGAGCCCTTACAGAGGAGTTGACGGTGTGTCGGAGGAAGCGGACCATTTTGGTATCGTTGGCGGGGCACACCAGGGCCATGTAGCGATGGCGGAAAGTTCCGTAGATCTTCAAGTGAAAACCTGGCTTGGTTGCAGGGGTCTTCTGCTCTCTAAGGGCCTCGACGCCGTACGCAGACAGATCAAAATACAGACTGTGCGCCCGAATCTCTGGGGTAGGTACCTGGGGAGAGAGAGAGAGTGAGAGAGAGAGAGAGAGAGAGAGAGAGAGAGAGAGAGAGAGAGAGAGAGAGAGAGAGAGAGAGAGAGAGAGAGAGAGAGAGATCGATTATGCATTCTTAATATCAACATTAGAACAATATTACTTTATAACAACATCTCTCTCTCTCTCTCTTCAGTTTCTCTCCACACCTCTTTCCAACTTTCCCCTCTATGTTCTCACACATATTGATCTCTTTGTTTGTCTCCTCTATCCTGTCCTGGTTGGTCACTGTCTGTCATGTTCCCCTAAGAACTATAAAACAAACCCAATGCAGGAATTGTCCAGGTACAGTCTCTTTCCTTGAGACTGTATATAGATTAAATAGTTCTGTATGTATTTAAATAGCAAACATCCCTGTGTCTCCTTCCCTCAAATAAGAATTGATCCTCTGCCACATTAATTAGATGAACTAGATGTGATCATACAGTGATGATAGCTACCAGGACGGGGGGAGAGTGAAACTAACCATGTTGTATCCTGTTGGGCAAATTCAATAAATAAGGGAAATGACCAGAAAGTGCCGGTAGCACCAGGCTCCAGGCCTTTGAAGACAACATATGAATAAAACTGTCTCCCAGTAATCTGAGGAGAACCTAAATAGATATAAATGAACCCCACTTTCTTTTTTTCCCTCCCTCCCTCCCTCCCTCCCTCCCTCCCTCCCTCCCTCCCTCCCTCCCTCCCTCCCTCCCTCCCTCCCTCCCTCCCTCCCTCCCTCCCTCCCTCCCTCCCTCCCTCCCTCCCTCCCTCCCTCCCTCACTCCCTCCCTCCCTCCCTCCCTCCCTCCCTCCCTCCCTCCCTCCTTCCCTCCCTCCCTCCCTCCCTCCCTCCCTCTCCATATCTATCTTTATCTCTCTCTCTCTACCTTCTCTGTCAGAGTGGAGTAATTCCTCCTTGTCAAAATCAGTTACAATGAAAAAAACAAAACAAAGACAATGCTTTTTGATGATTAGTGTTAACAATGTTATTACATTGTCACACACAGGCATGTCGAACAGAATATCAAATAAACAGCCTCTTATCGGTGTTGCTCAGTGGCTGTGAGCTGGACGTGTGATGATTGCTTATGTAAAATGTATCTGCCTGCATCCCGAGGGAACATTTCAGATGGGTTTTTCTGTCTATCATGTCTGCCTATCTGTCTGCATGCCTTTTTCTCCATCCACTGTCTGTCTGCCAGCAGGCTTACCTGTCTGTCTTCCTGTCTGTCTGGCCATCTAGCTGCCTACTTGCCTGCTTGACTGCCTGCCTTATCTATTTGTCGGACCATCTGCATGTATACCTGTCTGTCTGATCTGTCCATCTGTCAGCCTACCTCTCAGAAGCAGCCCTGAGGTCATGCAGGGCGAAAGAGCAGTTGTTTTCCAACATGTTATTCACTCGTTTTTACTTCCTGTGCACTGTCTCATATCTGCTTCTTCATTATTCCACCATCCTGCCGCCTGCTTTTCTCAGGAACATGACTGAGTCATCAGCAGCACAGCACAGACCCTCTGGTTGTCATGACACGTGACCTTGTGTCGATGAGAATTTCAATATGGATGATGTTGTCGTAAAGAGCCTTGGGCCCTCATCCCTCAGGACAGAGAAGTCAAATTGTTGGGTATCGAATTCCAAATTGTGCCAAGCTGTTGTGGACCAGTCCAGGTCATTGTTCGCTCAATGAGATGCTAGGCTAAACGCGGTTATACTCGAGTTGTAATATCCTGTCTAAACACTGTGTATCTAGAAAGATAATCCTCTTCCCAACAACGCACACCCACATGTTGGTTTTCTTTTTAAAGGGCTTCGTGATGAGCTTAGTGATTACAAACCTGTCTTTGGTCCAGTCTCTCGATGGTGGCATTAGCTCCATATGCATGGCAGGACTCCACAGAGTAGTCGGAACTAATGCCCAGCACAGAGCAAGAGTCTCCACAAGACCCATCAGCTACAACAATCACTCGCGGCCAGTCACAACCTGGGATCCGACGTAGGTATTCCTCTGTGAACTTAGAAAAGACCAAAAAGAGAGAGTGAGATGGATAGATGGAGGCAGAGAAATAGAGACAGAGACATAGAGAGAGAGAGACAGAACATGAAAAACATCTGCTACAGAGGGATTTTCTTCAAAATGGCCTTTCCACCTTTGCACCATTGTGTTAATAACATACCTAGTGATTTATTACTGTGTTAGGAAGGAAGCTGTGTATGTCATTGCCCTCTATAAAACACTAGAATCTTCACAGTGACCTTAGCAATATAAAGACTGTAATGGAGGCAAGCATAGAGAGTGACATTGAGAGAGAGAGAAATAGAGAGAGAGAGAGAGAGAGAGAGAGAGAGAGAGAGAGAGAGAGAGAGAGAGAGAGAGAGAGAGAGAGAGAGAGAGAGAGAGAGAGAGAGAGAGAGACAGGCAGGCAGGCAGGCAGGCAGACAGATACATAGATAGATAGATAGATAGATAGATAGATAGATAGATAGATAGATAGATAGATAGATAGTTAGTATAGAGGGCAGGAAGAGAAAACGAGGTGGGATAAACTGTGTGCAGTAAGGCAGAGGACACCAGACTTCAAACTACGAAAAATATATAGGCAGAAACGTCTGGAGGCTATAAGTGTGCTTAATCCATTTAGACTGCAGAGAACATGTGCTTTCACAGATCACACATCTCTGGCAAGCAGAGAGGAATAACTCAATTGTCAGGCACAAGGTCCTCTGAAATGAAAAGGTTTGGTCGATGTTAGGCCTCTTAATCAGCCGGATGTTATATCTGATGAAAGGTATCCTTGATGTAAGTCAGCAGACAGAGGGGTGGCAAATAGAGGTTTTACACTGCTACGGGCACTGGTCATCACTGGAGGACAGCTATTCTGGCAAGGCCAGACAGGCCTGAGCAAAACCCCTTCCGTTCATTCACCTACTCTGAATCTTTGTCAGGACCATTTATTTGTGTATTTTTATATTTTTTGATCCAAAAAATAACCCTAACCTGACACTTGTGTTCTTGTTACCCACACCCAACCCTTCTTTCTATGCTTCTTTATCACCTATCGTGGCACCTTGCACACAAACTGCTGCAGCTGCGGTAATCCAGCCATGACCCAAAGGACACATCCATCACACTTGTCTCAGTCTGGATACACCATCAGTTGATTCATGTATCATGAATCCATCCATTTATCATATATTTCATCACCCATTCCCATTGAATGGTGAACCCATGAACCTATGGCAAGTCATATCTCTAGTCAGGTTACAGAATATTGCCACAAAGAACACCAGAATGAGCAGGAAATAAACCGTGAGGAAATCTGTAGCGTTCATTGACAAAATGATTATTTACAAAGAAATGTAAGGTGCATCTTTCCTGTCTCCAGTGTTACAGAGCCTGGAGATGTGTTCCTTTCTCGCTGGTCTCTCTCTCAGCAGTCTACCAGTCTGATTATTTTTTGAGAAGCAGAAACCCCTGCCTTCGTGAACTCTAACACCCCCCCCCCACACACACACACACACACTCACACACACATACACACACATACACACACAGCTGTGTGCCCTGGCTTTGATTGCCGCTTCAAGGGGAGGATCAAGTTCACCCGAAAGACAGTCAAACACGTCAACAGATCATTGTGACTGAAAAGGGAGATTTACCTGAGGCTTGACACTTATCAGCTTGCACTCGCATTGACTCTCTCACTACAACACTATTGAACACACACTAAAGTTAGACGCATTTTTATGCTGAGTTTATAATCCACTATTTTATGAGAAAAATAACGTTAAATTGCCAGTTCAGCATCTTGCAGACCTTAACAGCAAAAGTAACAAACAATCATATATGATTCTGGTTTTATTTGCCAGGCTACCTTGGTTCCCAGATGCACCTTGATTTCAACCTTCTGTTTTTTCTGTTCCAAGATGCTCAGCAAGTACTCTTGAAACACTCCTATTTTGGTGAAGAAGTGTTCGTTGTGCCAGCACCCCTCCATGTTGTCAAAGTCTACACCGAGTCCCAGTAGGAACTCCACACTTCTTGGGTCGAGGGCGATCTGCTGGGGCCGGCAGAGCAGAGCCGTCCGGTACCTCTCATCCAGTACAGTCAGCTTCAGCACCTTGCCCGAGCGAACAGCGACAAGCGCAGCTGTCAATCCCACGGGCCCCGAGCCAACGATCAGAACCGATATCCTGGCCCGCCACTGCCTAATCCCATCCACGCTAACTTTCACCACCACATAAATGACCACAGCCACCAAAGTGCTGAGCGCTGTGTCGTACGCTACAGCACGGTACTTTTCCTCTGCGCTTTCGTTGATTCCGTTGATTCCAGCGTTTTCCGTCTGAAACTGGTCCATACTGCAGCTCAAAATGTATTATGAAAAGATGAAAAGTGCGAATTAGATAAATCAGGCTTTCATGCGCTATCACGCTGTCTCGCCCTGGCCACAGCTCAAAGAGCACCACGCATCTGATGCTCGCCGCGCTATTCAAACGCACATCAGCTGCTGCCGAGCAGATGCGACCCCACACAAGTTAAACAGCACATCACATTTATTTTATTATTTTCCACCGAAATACAACAAATGGCTTATTGACAGCCTGGCCGTTGCTTTTTATGTTGGAAAAACTGCTGTTTCGGCTTAGTATTGTTATTTTTAAAAATCTCTTCGCAAGAACACGGACACTGAAGGGGTGGGGGCCTACAAGGCAAGCTGCAGTTTTATAGTAGGCGTGGACTGACATTGTTTTCAATAATTTTAACTGTTAATCCAGATTCATCTATTAAAAAACATGTTTTTCTAAATCAGTTAAAGTGATGCTGGGTTCCATATAGAAACAGTAACCTGATATGAGCAGATGTCTTTACCAGTGCACCACAGGAGCTGAACAGTAAGCCCCAGTTTTACTCCCAGGAAATATTGATCAACTGTATCTAAAAGCAGAGAGGTCGATGAGCGCTAGCTTAATTTCTCTCTCCCCCCTCCCCTCCCCCTGTCTCTCTGTCTCAGGGGCATGGTCAGCTGCACAGCAGACAGGGGCAGAGTTGGAGAATCTGCATTTGGGGTTACTGGTGAGGACTGATCCGCCTATTCAGAGGCTTGTCTGCTGAAAATGGAAATGCAGATTCACACAGAGAGCATGTCTGTCATGTAAATCACACTGCATCACCACCACTCCTGTCCTCTCCTTTCATTATCTCTTTGAATTTCTTCTCTTCTACTCTCCTAACCATTTGTGTTCTCCCACTTCCGGTCCTAGAAACGGGCAAGCCTGCAGACTGGAGAGATCACCATGTTCACATGGTGATGGCTTTTTCAAGGACATAGTAATCTGTTATAGGCAGCAATGTCATTATGTTACTGCAAAAAAAAATAAAAAAAATAATGAGAGCTTGACAGAAATGATTATTGTAGTCCTTCCCACATGAAATTGGCCAATCTTCTGTGTTCGCCATCTCCTCTATAGTGATTCATTCATCCATGCCCCCTTGTTATTTCTCCCATGACTCTGGTTCCTCCTGCGAGTGCTGACTTACTCCAAAACGACCTAACAAGTCACACGCAATGTCCTATTTAGCATTCAGAAAATGTTCTGACCTTTGAGACTACCCGAGCCTGACCAGTCAAATGAATAATGAGATCGGTGGGAGCGGTACTGACAGGAATGTGGCATTGTGGCTGATGATGTCATCGTGCAGGCAGTGGAAAGGTGGTGAGAGAGCAGGCTGGTGAGCAATAAATCAACACGATTCAAAAAGAACGGTCATAATACACACTGTTATTATGCAGAGGATTTTTTGAGCAGTGCATGACTATTAATGAGTGTATCAGAGACAGAGGGACATAGAGAGAAAGAGACAGAAACAGAGACAAAAAACGAGGTATTTGGGTAACACAATGAAAGGTGACAGACTCCTAGACCACTATGTCTGATCAGAAACTATGTACAGAGTGAAGCAATTCAGATTGTATTCTTTTCAGAATGTTGATCCAGTAACAGCAACATTAATCAAACAATCATCAAGTATATGTGGACAGTGGACACCTGTACTAGCTTGAGAAACTGTTATGGCAGGTACACTGTTTATTTGACTTTTCTATCGATCTTTTTACTGTCGTACATTATCTCATAGTTTGATGCCGTTTGCATTGGCAAAATTAGTATATTTCTGTAATGCCGATAGCATTGAAATTGAATATAACAGAAAAATAGAAAGATTGTGAAAAGGGAGAGAGACAGAGAGACAGAGAGAGGGAGACAGAGAGAGAGAAAGACAAAAAGAAAGAGAGAGAGAGAGACAGAAAGCTCAAATGCAATACTAAGCCTTCTCAGGTAATTGGTTTCCACTGCTTCTCAGGTGCCTGGCAACGTGGCCAGTCAAAGGTCCTGATTTGTGGAGAAATAGGGCACTAATTAAAGACAGACCATTAAAAGGACAGAGACAGCATTGGTTATTTGTGATGGTCGTCCAGGTACACAATGATGGGCTGAGAAAACCTGTAATGACTGGATTTTTCTTTCAATTTTTCTTTCAACCAGAAGCATTTTCTCTCTTTCTTTCTCTCTGTCCATCTCTCTCTCTCGCCCGCTTTCTTTCTTGCTCTTTGTCTTAGAGAACAGAAAGAACATGAATAAAAGCACAGTAGCAGCTAATCAGAGATGCTCTCCAAGTGCTTTCAAGCATGATAAAGCATCTTGTGATACATGGAAACTTGCTTGGTTTAAAGCTTCATATTAACATCTTTATATATGTAATTATGCAAGAATTAGTCTAATTCAGCCTTGAGGACTGGGATTTAAATCTCATGATACTGAGAGGATGTTTGACACAGCCTCGCACAGACAAAAACATACATACATACATACATACACTCACTACCTTTCTCCGCAACAAAGCACAAAAGAGTCTTTCACAACCTAGCCCAGATCTTATGGACACCAATAGATGTGTTCAAACCACAGATTGTTAGAGAAATATGACAGGCCTCATTGCAAGCAAGCCTTCAGTCTACCATGGCTATCAGGGAGTCAGGTGGCTGAGCAGTGAGGGAGTCGGACTAGTAATCCGAAGGTTGCCAGTTCGATTCCCGGTCATGCCAACTGACGTTGTGTCCTTGGGCAAGGCACTTCACCCTACTTGCCTCGGGGGAATGTCCCTGTACTTACTGTAAGTCGCTCTGGATAAGAACGTCTGCTAAATGTAAATCAGGGAGCAAACATGCTACAACACTGTACATTAGACCAGTGTAGCCAAAATGGTATTTTAGCTAAGCTAAAATAAATGAATGTAGACCGACCATGTTTTAAGTGCCAGGTAGTGTGCTTGTGCTGTACATACTTGTTAGGCTCGACAGAGAAGAGGGAGATGGCCATGGCAGACAGACTTGGCATTGGTCCAGTGACAAGTGACCCCTGAATTCATTTCAGAATAGTGGATCCAACCACACACAGCTTGACAACTTGACATTGGTCACTGCAGGAGGAATAGAACAGCCTGTGCTCTGAGCAGGAATGCATAGCTGCTGGAAACACAGAGGAGCCCTATCAATAGACATATATAAACATATTGGGAATGTTGTATTTTTCACATGATCTGCCCACAGTACCTTATTTGGGAGGAAACCCAACGTAACCCCCCTCACACACACAAATACAGATGCATTCCATTAGACTTAATAATCCAACAGACAATTCCTGCACCCAGTGTCCATGCCAACACATCTGACCCCCCTGACTATGTGTGGCCCTCTGCCAGTCCTCATTAACATATGTTACCCTGCCCCCACTATTGTCCTCCGCCATGCACATTAGGCACATTAGACTAGTTTGGTGGGGCAGTAGTGCCAGGCCTCCTGCACATGGTCTTCAGCACACGATGGGAATGCTGGTACCAGGGAAACAGGAGAGGCTCATCCCTGCTAATGATGGTTTATTAAAACCATGAAGCAATCAACATATGGCTTGAAAAACAGTTGCAAATTAACGGTCACCCTTGAATTAATTTATCTTCCTCAGTGTCCTTCATCAAATGTCTCGAGATGATCAATTGCAGTACATCAAAGCACTTTCCTGTTCTTACAGAAAATGTACTATTTGTATTCCAGTAAGATAATAGTTCTAATATTTCCAAAATATTGCCCATGGTTTGATAACATGCGCAAGGATGGTCCTTGGTAAACTTGAATTATGTACCAAAAATACAACTTAAGAATATTATTTCACAGCCATCACAAAGAATAAAAAGGTCCAGAAAGTAGCCCTTGTGGAGGTCATTGTGTGAGTCACAAATGTGTGTTGAGCTTAACACACACCAAATAATCTACTTTGATGGGGGCTCATGCCGCTCTGAACAAAACACGAATAACTGAAAAGAACAGACAGTCACCATGGTTACAAGATACAATAACATCACCTTATTAAACCATGGAAAAGCTTGAGAGTGAGAACCCAAGATAATATCCAATGGCTCCACCTGAGTGTGGACTGTATTGAACACATCAATAAAGTATCTATCTATCTATCTAATAAAGTGACAGTTGGGTATGAATGCATAAGTCATTTAGATGGTAAGAAGAATCAAACAGTCATAGAATAAAGCTTGGTAAGACTATTCATAGATGGAGATGCAGTATTCAGCAGTTAAATAAATGGCTAATGTAGGATAACATGAGTTATCCTAAGCCTGTCTGGGGGACATTACTTAAACATAACAGGGGTCATTGTGTTCACCGGCCCTGATGAGTTCAACTTCCAAGTAAAGAATCCTCACCATACCCATGTTTTACCTGATATTAAATTTAAATGAAGTATGATACTATAGAATGGCAGTATCTTCCCCTAAAAATGTGCTATTACTATCTATAGAGACTGTACATAATTAATGATTGACAAATCAGAGAGGAGCAGACATTGAACCTCCCTGAGCCATTGGCGCCCTCTACTGTCTAGAATGATTGCATTACAGCTCCTAGTGATGATGCCTCCTGTAGATAGCAGCAGAAGTTAAGTGTACCAAAAATAAATTAACAGTGTATTTACAAAAATAAAATACGCTCATTTCAGAAAATTGAAATGTTGTTTTCAACTATTGTTTAATATGAATGTTTCAAAGTTAAGGCATAATAAAACTTACACATCATCTCTGTCAACAATCTCAAGCACATGCATAAAAAAAAAAGAGACAATGTTGCTAGCTGAAAACTGGAAGATCTTTCCCAATCACCCTACAGCATAACATATTAGTATGCTGGTGTGACAAAGTGAAGTCACCCCTTTTTGCAAATTGTGTCAAGTGAAATAATGAAATAGAAAGGTTTAAAATGTCTATATTTACATATTGGAAATATGGAAAATACTCAAAATAAACATTTCAAGCTGGCTCTGTATTGCCTGACGGGTACATAATGAAGCTCTAGCACAACCAATACACAAAAGGTACAGAGTGAGAGAGCTGTTACAGGGCATTGTACTCCACACACTTAGATGGGTCAGTGGAGAAGTGCTTCTGGCAGATGGTCATCAACCTCTTCAGTCCCTGAAGGTGGTCACAGTGAGGAACAGAGACATGTTAGAACCTGCAAACTCAGAAGGGCTGAAAAAGATGACACATTGGGTTTTCAAAGAAGACGCTGCCGTTTTCGTGATTGGCCAAATGACTCGCCAAATATGTTTTATTGTGAAGACGACCGCAGTAGGTTTTTGAAACTCCCGTTTATGGGAAATTGTACCCCCCCCCCCCCCCCCCCCCCCCATTTTCCTATTCAAAATGGCTATTTTCGCCAAAAAGCGTCAAGTTTGCAGGTATGTAGAATACAATGTGAATGTATGGATGCTACCATAACAAAAACGTTCTACAACTGGGAAACTGAATGAGCTTTCATATCAAAGATAACGTTATACACGCTGAACTGACAATCAGATCTCTCACCTGAATGTACTTCCTCTGGGTCTCATCGTTGAGGACGTGGGCAACGTGTTTGGAGAAGATCTTCTCACGGCCAGTACGCGCATGGATCCCCACCATGGTCACACCAATGGGCCAGGGAGCATTCCCGATCGCCATCTGAAGGTAGGCATCATTCGCCTGGAAGCAACAGTGACAGGATTAGAGACAAAAACGCCAGATCACAGGCCAGCAGAGGAATCCTGCATTCAAAAAACAGCTAAGAAGCTAAATACCTTTACATATTCTCTCTCCATAATGAACTTGATGATATCTGTTATTGATTCTTTAATGTCTGCTGGCAAACTCTGAAATAGATAATGATAAATGTATGCATTGAAATGTATGCATTGAAAACACAAGAATTGACCAGTAGAGTAGTAAATAAAAACAAAAAATGTCCTACCTTCTTGCGTAGCTTCCTGAAGAGAGGTTTCAGATATGATTCTGTCTGTTTGTGAGTGGCACTGGCCAGCTTGCCCTGAACGCTCCGTTTCACATGATCTTCTCGTCGGTTAAGGTCTTTTGCCCACACACCTAGCAGGAACTACGATGGCAAAACAAACACAAAGTCAACCTCCTTCCTCAGAGGTCCCCAGCACAAACCAAGAAAATGGTCTGAAATAGATAGCTGTTACACTGTCTGTTACACTGTTACATAATCAGAATATCAGAAAATTCACTCCTGAAAAGTGTCCCGTAGCAACGCCGAACAACAGAATGCCGTTCTGTATTCCAATGGGTCAATACAGAGAAAAAAGTCAAGTCCTTTCAGATATAGGCTAGTCAATCAATCAGTCTTACCCTCAGAACTTTGGCAATGACATCCTGGTCTCCGTGATCGTCCCCTGTACCCAGCCATTTCCCCAGAGCCTGTTGGAGAACAACATCAACACTCAGAAAGTCAAAAAGCTGAAGGCGAGTTGAGAAGGGGGCTGGTACCTACAATGTTTTCAATCTCTACAGCTAAGACCAAGTGCTCAACCATGGACCTTAAGCGACCAAGGCCTCTCTGTGTACCTCCAGTTCCTCAATGGTGGTGTTCTCCTCGTGCACTTTCAGGTCGTGTTGTGTGTCTTCTCCTCCTGCCTCCGTTCCCCCGACAACCTCATTCAGGTACTGCTGGTCGATCTTGTCCATAGCCGCTTTCAGGTCGTTCCTCAACCCCTAAGCACAGAGAGCACAGCTCATTACATTTACATTTAGTCATTTAGCAGACGCTCTTATCCAGAGCGACTTACAGTAAGTACAGGGACATTCCCCCGAGGCAAGTAGGGTGAAGTGCCTTGCCCAAGGACACAACGTCAGTTGGCATGACCGGGAATCGAACTAGCAACCTTCGGATTACTAGCCCGATTCCCTCACCGCTCAGCCACCTGACTCCCCCATTAGCAGAGCACTGTTCCAAAAGTGTTGAACCCACCTTTCTCTGAGCCGCATGAGTCAACAAAACAAAGAAAATGACAGACAAAATAGGGCCTTCGGCAAACAAGTCTTACCTTGTTGACTTCAGGGGCCAAAAACTCGATCTTCCTGAGCCTCTGGAAGGCGTCATAATCTGACTCACCAAACAACCTCACCGGCTCCCCTCGCTCCCTCAGTCGTCGGATCACCTGGAACAACACAGCGACATTAAAGCCAATATATGTAACATTCAACTTTGCAGTCTAAATAGCTAAAGCACCAAGCTAACAGTCTTATATTGTTAAACCAGGAGATCATTGTTTAGCTGACCTCTTGCCGGGAGAGCGTCATGGGCAGCTTCTCCTCTGTGAGCTCCAGTTCCATTACTGGGTTGGATGAAGAGGAGGTTTCTGCCTTCTCCTCATTTTTCTCCGTCTTGGAGGAAAGCAGAGGAAAGGGAGACATTTATAGTGCCTTGACAAGCCACAGACACGAGCACAGTCCATACAGGTTGCCACTCTCAAAACGTTGCCTTACCACTTGATTGATCATAGATCTTGAATAATAGTAAGTTTGGCTTCGCAGTTCATTGCTAACATTTTCTGGAGAATCAAACCACAGTTTCCCTCGGCATTGCAATGCACTTTCAGATTCAGCAATCACATCAAAACTTACCCTGCCTGCGTGTAATCCATGTTCATGTTGGAAATTACTCACAGCAAGGATGAACATTTTTGCTTTCAAAAGTGCTGCAAAATCATGCTTTCAGACACACATGCATCTCTGCACACTTAGATTGTTTCTGAACGGTGCACAATCTAAAAGGAGGCAAAATAAAAACATGTGCATATGACAAATGTTTTAAAAAAATACACAAAAGACCCAAGCCAGGAAAAGGTACTGCTTATAAGCTTGGTAGACAAGGCATGAGGCTCTTGCCTCTGAAGCTGAGGAGAAGTTTTCCACACGGATGCAAAACCTGGACACAACCAACGGAAAAATGACAATCGATACCGAACTGAATATCAACCTCACATAGCGCATGTGCAATACAGCCCAAATCCAAACAAGCCAAATGCTCAAATTGATTTTGTATATTTGACCCATGCTCATGTCCACACTTCGGCTGTGTCCCAATTCTGTTAAATCTCTTCTTTTTTGGCCCCCTGTCATTTGTGAAACTGGTAGTTTAAGGAGAGCAGACCCTTGTCTGTAGACAACCTCATGCCTTTTCCCTTTCCCTTTAAAGAGATTAGGAGTTCAAGAACCTGGAAAGATTTAAAACAACAGAGGGCTGTGTAACCCCATTACTTTTTCAATTTTGCTTAGAGCAGGGTGTCTAAAGACTGGTCTGCCAGCTCATTGTTTTCAGTAGGCTATCCGTTTGTAATAGTTTTAATATGTTGATGAAGGGGGTTCCTCAACTTTTGGAACACAGCCTTTAGTCATCTCCTCACATGCAACTTATCTTCTACTTTAACGGTTCAATCCCATACCTTTCTGTCAGGCATCTCTTTCTGAACCTATGTGAAGGCATTCGCAGGTTGGGAGAGACAGCAGAGTCAATCAAGGCTAAGCATCACCAGACAAATACGAATAAGCTTCTTCCCAGTGTGTGAGATACAGTCAATAAAAAACATCTACACTGTACTTCCGTCTATTAAGCAAGAGAATGTGAATGTCGTATGGGAGTTTATTGGTGATGTTTAGAGAATGGGAAGACATGAAGGGACTGCCTGGAGAGAGAAAAATAGTGCGACATCCCCTTTTAATTATTAAAAAAGAAACATCAGGAACATCATATTTTGACTATGGATATGCTCATTATGGTTACCTTGTATCCACATCTTTTGAAATATTCTTCCTCTTCTTTCCGCGCAAGATCCGCTCGTTTGAAGTATTTCTTCGAATCCTGTGAAATAGATGGAGTTTGTCAGCTCGTTTCATCAGTAGAAAGTGTCCATCAAAATATCCGTTGCAGTATTGCAGTTTGCTTAGTTTCAGTTGGACAGCTAGTGCTACACCTATTTATACATATGTTTACGAAACCCAGTATGTCCACACTAACTCGCTAGCAAGTTACTACGATGGCTAGCTCGCTAGCTAATGAATGTTTGTAGCTAGCTAGCTAACGCATGAGGCACACACAAAATGCTGTCACTACCACTCACATCAATAAGATCCTTATCGTCAATAAGTTTTCTTTTCCTTGCAATCTCCGCTTTAAGAATATCCATATTGTCTGTAGTTACGTCCTATCTCAACTGTTTCTTATCAACGCGAAATCCGCTTAACTGGTCTACATCTGTCTGTGAAAAAAACAAGCAATGGGGGTCTAACCAGTGACTACCAGTACCAGGAAGACATTCGATGATGTTAGCTTCAACCTTTCAAAATAAAAGCACAACCAAGCCAAGGTGCACGCACACATTGTTCCACAGTAACCCACATTCTAGTTTGTGCGTTACAAGTACGTGTAACATATCTTCAAGTGTTTGAAATATATGTTAAATAACTGAAAATCGAATCTATAGGTATTTTAGGCTTGTAGCCTACATTCTCTACAGTTCATAATGTCGCCTGCTAATTGATTTGGTAGATTCTTCCCTGGCCAACATCCAATTCGTTTCTTTTGCTTTTATAAATGCTTTTAACATGTTTTGATTAGTAGCCTATTATTCATTTCACAAAGAGAGAGATTGATAATTCTGACCCCCAGCCGAAATTGTTAGTGACCATCAGGTGGCGCAGAGGAATAGATGTGACGAATTTTTAAGTATTAAGTCATTTATTTATTTACATAGCCTAAACGACCATCCCCGTGAGTGTACGATATGAACATGGAAATCCATCAGATACAGATGAGAAACAATAACTTATACCCCAGCTATTTACTTTCACAGCCTATAACAGCCTGTAAGGTTTTATTTGACTAGAATCTTACATTGAAGACGACATTCAACTGATTATTAGTGTAGACGGACAGTGATATTTGGTGCGTGTGCGCCCCATTGACTGTACAAAATAACGGTGCGCCCTTTAGATTCGCATTCCGAGGAGGCATCCTCGACAGTTATTGAAGATGGAGTTTGGAGAAAGGAAAAGGAGAAGGAAGTCTCAAAGCTATAAATTGGTGAAGGATCAAGGTACAGTGGGGCGAGGAAAATGTGATATGTGCGTCGGTGTGTGTCTGAGTGTTTGGCTGGCGCTGCGCTGTGGCGACACTGTAAACAAAAGAGATGGCTACGTCAATACATAGGTATTAACCTTCTGTGCAATATAACTCCCACCTCCCAAGTAATGACAAAAGAAAAAAGCATGATCATCAGCCCCAAATTATGTATTTTTTAAAAGACTATGAAGATCGTGAAGTGTAATATGACAGACTATAGGCTAATTAAACACATTATAAACACATACAAACGTTCTCTTTATATTCGTCATAGTTTACATTACATTTTTTATATCAAAGGTAGTTTAAGAATGGGAAATGTAACTTCATGCCACCCACAGGTGGTGGAATGTGAACTGGATGGTAGAAAAATCATTGATTGGCATCAAAGCCCACACTGCATAGAGCTGGTGTCACATAGCCTATGATTCTGTGCTCCCTCATGTCTAGATGATTTTCATTAACATATTCCGCAGGCATTTCATTTGCATACAGGATTTAGTTTGTGTCTGTGTCCTCTTAGTGGTGTTCCATAAAGAGTGTAACCTTACGTTCTTTTTGCCTTTTCAAGAATTTGATCCGATGTATTTTGACAGCTCTGTCAATAGAGATGTCAATGGAGAGTCTAAGGATGCAGCTGTGCCAGAGGGTAGGCATATGAGGCTTTTATGAAATGGAAAAATATGTCATCATCATGGTTTTGCTTGTAGTATTCTCTATAGTATGCTTATAGTCACTCATACATACATTCAATTTAACCCCATTCTTTCTCAGTCTGGCTGGAGGATGAGGGCATGGAGATCAAGAAACAAATCACAGGGATGATGAGGCTGTTGAGTGACAAAGCTGGTCGGATTTATCAACGTGTTGGATCGGAGGGGGACAGCCTAAAACAGGAGCCCCAGGAGGTGCACCAGGGCTGGGCACAGCCAGTTACCTTCCCTCTTGTATCGGAGGACCACCAGCTATGTGTGTGGAGTTCGACAGGGGAACCAGTTTCCGCTCTGTCATCAAATACCACCTCAGTACCTAACGGGCAAGGCTATAATCAGTACAGCACACGTTCCAAAACCCTGAGGATGCTCAACAACACCAAAGGAGCAGTCAAAACTAATGGTAAGGTCCAAAGGATTGCATAAGAGAACACATTGCTGTATTTGGAACCTCTAGCTTGAGACAACGTTCGACAAGAGAATCATTGTGTAGAGCAGACATGATATAGTCCGTGCCATTGTTGCAAGGCATTGCAACTTCAGACAGTGCTGTAACAGAAAGGCAAGGGTTCAAGGAACAACAGGCCACACTGCCAGGCAGACAGTCTGACCTACTGTGAATGGAGGGGACACATAAACACCAATAGAAAAAAAACACACTCAACCACACTCACAAACACACACACTCACAATATGACATACACCATCTGAATAATTCATAGACAATAACCACCTGTTTTTCCTTGTAGGACATCTACAAAAAGGGAACATAGTGTTTGCAAAGCTGGTTAAGCAGGATCCATATCCATCACAAAACCCAAATGTTGATGGATGTGTCTGTATGTGTATTCCACACAGATGTTCCCCCTGTCGATGTTGAAGCTCCTTGCTGCATGTGTAACTGTAAGAGCACCTTAGAGGCTATTCTACAAGAACTACATGGCATGAGAAGGCTAATGCAGATGCAGAGAGGTCAGTCGTGGACACACACACACACATACACACACACACACACACACACACACACAATCTAATCTGAATCACATCTTGCTTTGTAGGATCCCAAGACCAACAACAGTCAATATCTCCATGCCCCCCTTGCCCTGGGCCATCACAGCGTCGCAGACCGCGTAAGAGGAGACCTGTCCACAAGGTGGCACCCTTGAGTACACCCAGTAAAAGAAGTGTTGCCCCCCTCCGGCCCCCCTCCTCAACTGTCACTGTACCCCCCGAGCCCGGAGGAACAAGGGTAATAAAGAGAGAGAGACTCTCCTCCCCAGCCTCACCAGTCCCACCTGATGTCACAACCGTGCAAGCACAGAACAAGCCCAGTGCTGTCAATGGTCCACACAGCCCTCACTATGGGCAACCCAGGGCACAGCAGTCCTCTGAGGTGTATAGTCACTTTTGTGTATGTCGTTTGATTTTGTAGAGAGACATTTGTTCATCTTGATTCTTGTTAATTTTTAATGTATGTATACGTGTGTGTGTGTCTCTGTCAGTCTGAGGTGCGTTTGGCAGAGGAGTATGATGTTGTCATCCCCAAGGCCCAGCTGGACTCTATCCTGGTGAACTACACACGCTCAGGCAGCCTGCTCTTCAGGAAGTTGGTGGGCTGCAAACTATACAGTTTGACTATACTAACTAACTATACTAACTCAATTATTTACTCACTGAACATTTAAGTTGTGTTATCTGTCATGACCTCAGAAACATAGAAAATATATTGTGGCTAAACTAATTTTGGGAACAATTTTTGTTCTTCCGTAGGTGTGTGCCTTTTTTGATGATGCTACTTTGGCTAATTCACTTCCCAATGGCAAGAGGAAGAGAGGACTTAATGACCACCGCAAAGGCTTGGACCAGAACATAGTGGGGGCCATCAAAGGTAGGGGACAGACATTTATCGTGGCTCATACAGTATGGTAGCTTGTGTGATAAATTGAAATGTGTGAATATGGGTAATTGTTGTTTCAAACTGTGTCTAGTGTTTACAGAGAAGTACTGCACTGCTAACAGAATAGAGAAACTTCCTGGCCCTCGAGACTGGGTGCAGATCTTGCAGGACCAAATCAAGCTAGCCAGAAGACGGCTAAAGAGAGGTGTGTTTGTATGTGTGTTTAACCCTTGTGCTGCCTTTCGGGTCACAATGACCCGAAGGTTCACAACGACCCTTTGCACTGTGGGGGGTGTGAGACAGCCCGACGGTTAAAAGAAAATGCTTCACTTTATTTTTGTATGAGGTACAATTGTCGCAACACGTGGGTGGGGGGCGGGGGGGGGGGGGGGGGGGGGTCACAATGACCCGAAGATAACACAAGAGTTAAGTGTATGAGTTTGGTTTGCATGCAGCTTTCTCAAAGCGTTTTCTTTTGAAATCATTAGCGGAGGCTGCAGACCCAGAGGAAGCCATCAACAGACCTTGCACAGGTTTGATCTGATCATTCTCCCCCCCTCTCTCCTTCTATCCTTCTTTTTTCAGTCATCCCTCACCCTCCAGTTGTCTTCCTCCTTCTCTACCAACTCCAAACCTCACTACCCTCTGTTTCCTACCTCTGTCTGCATTCACCTTGGGTTAGTGGCTCTCAATCCAACATTTGTCTCAGTCACACTATCTCCCTGACATCTGGCATTATCATGCAGGCTACCAAAATGTCAGCTAATTATCTTCACACCATGATTTCTATCCTAGTCAACAGTGTCATAGTCAGCTCAGTACAGTGGGGTGGGGAAGGTATCCAAAAGATATGTGTATTGGACAGTAAATCTGCTCTATCAGAACAGACAAAAAGATTCCACTACATTTTTGGTATTGATGTGGATTTGTGGCAATGTATGTCTTATTTTAATAGAAACCATTCAACCACTTGGAGAAAAGGAGGGAGAATCCCTTATAACAGGTAATATAAATAACATACAATAAGAATAATTAATGAAAATAAACTATGTCAAAAAGTACTTCTTTCAGACAAATCATTCGCTCTTTTACCAGGCTGTAACTATGGGAATTCAGCCAGTTTGATCGAGGCGAGGAAGAATGTGACAGATTAAAGCAAGTGCTGCCACCAAAGCCTTGCAACATCGATGTTGCACCTTAATGTCCTATTGCTCTACTAATTTGTGCCACTTCCACACATGTTCTTTTAATCCTGTGACTGATTTTGAATTGTGATTGTAGAAAAAAGAAGACAATAGAGTAATTCAATTACTAGATCAATCGTATTTGATGAGCTTCCATGGACTGCTTTTTCACAGTCCTGCATACCTATAGTCCCACATTGCCTTTGGTGTCATTTAATTACTCTTTAGTTTGATCCAGAGATGCAAACGTATTCTTCACTTTATCCAGTCGTCAGTGTGATATTACAGATATCACTTCTGTCTAATTTGTCATTTCTAAAATTGACCCAGGCTTCCAACAAAAGGTTGTTTCTTCTATTAGAAGCAACAACAAATAATTATAATAATAAAATACAAAGAAATGGGTGTATGGATGGGGGCTTTATATTATACGTTTTGATTCTGATTGGTGTAGTGTTGTTATGCACCCTAATATTTACTACAGCTGTAGCAATAAACCGCTATAAATGTAGGCTAATTATTGTGCAGCATAAACATTTTGTATTTCTGTTTTCAAACTTCCGATTTGTGGACCTCAACATTGTTCAAATGACTGTGTACATCAATAAATATATTGAGCTCATGATGATACTGTATTGTGCCTGAAACTATTATTGAACGTTGCACATTTCGGTGTCTAATACACCAACACAGAAATGTGTACACAATATGTAATTCATGTCTTACTATAAAGTGAACAGATACCATGACTAACGCATACAAAGAGCCAAAGATTAATTTAGTGACATGCGCGAGGAATTTGAAGATACATTTGAAATTTAATAAAGTTATTCATGCTGTAGCAAGGTTCTGGTAATCCTTTCAGGTGACTGGGGTTTGCATGGACCTATTTGGAGGGAAAACACAAAATTAAAGGTATACTCCATTGTTGAGTTTTTATTACCAGACTTTACAGTTCTTTAAAGGGGAGGATAAAGGCGCTCGTCTACTTGCGAAGGACCCTTTGAGATCTCATATATATTCCCAATTTGTTCCACCATTGATCTTTTCTCTCTCAATTTGTATTGGATTCAGGAGCATGTGCTGCTTTTTTTCTTAATTAAACATAATAGCATTTTAAATGCAAGTTGTTCCATTGTGAAACAAAAAACTAAATGTTAATCATTATTCGTCAGGCAATCTTTAGGGGCGGCCGAATAACTCCCAATGCATCCTGGTACTATCCCCGCTCTTCTTTCGGGCTGCTCCGCTAACGCAAAGCTGGTAAGGATAAACTGGTGAGAGCAATTAAAGGGGAAACGTTACACGAATATAACTCTGCTTCAGTCATATAACTGCAACCGGACCTGCTTTAAATATGTATAGGAAAGCATATGATAGTATCCTTTAAGTAAACTGCAGCAGTAAGGTCACTTGATTGATAGTAAGCCTGTGATTGCATATCTCGCATGGCGTGGGACACTAAAGGGTTAATTTTTTCCACCGCCGACATTTTTGTGCTCTGCTATTCCTATTAACAGTATTTCTGTGCATAACATGATATAAACACTGTACAGTCGGTTAAAAACCCACTTGTTATCATTAACCTATGCATTGACTGGGGCTGTATAACTCAAATTTGGACCGTGAAACTGCGTTTTTCGCTCGTATTGATTGCTCAGTTCAGTCATTGATGTGTTTGCACTTGTAGTCTGAGCTAGCTACTATGATTAGCTTGTTAGCTATCAGCCCCTTTGACTGCAAGCATGTATCTAGTCAGTTATCCGCAATAACATCACTGAAATTGCAACATAGTCTATCTGTTTGGTTTAATGCACCCCTTCAGTTGATTATCACGATGTGTAGTTAAATCTAGCAAATATTTTGAGCACGCGCTGCAAGCTCACTTAAGCATTCATTCTTGTGTTCATGCACAACGCCCCCCTAGCATCAACTAGGACCCATTAGATCAGTTGGTGTATTTCATTCAGACAAAACGTGTTGTTGCTAGTCCTGTTAAAATCGATTTAATGTAGCTACAACTAGCTAGTATTATTACCATTATGTACTTATATCGCCAGCTATCTTTGCAGTCCATCATGAAGTGTCAGTGTATTGCACACAGTTGCCCCTCATCAGAGGATAAACAAACATTGAAACAACATTTCTGTTAACTCACTTTGCTTGTTATATTTCCTACATTTCTAACAATATTCTGGTCTTCCCACCTTTTGTCTAGATTATTGACTGTTGTTTTCCCTGGAAAAGTGGTCTGGTCAGTGGTAAAGGCCTAACATTGTGCCAGCCATGTCGGTGAGGGAGTCATTTAACCCAGAGAGCTATGAGCTGGACAAGAATTTCAGGCTCACACGCTTTGCTGAGCTCAAGGGTACAGGCTGCAAGGTGGGTCAGGGCTACACTACGCAACATACAGACATATTCATCTATCACTTTAGTAGTGAATGATGAAAACCTGTAGAACATACAGATGTTCCAAGATCAGACATGAAAAATTAAATTGTATATCATTCTGAGCTTATAGGTACCCCAGGAAGTACTGCAGAAACTTCTTGAAGCCTTACAGGAAAACCACTACCAGGAAGATGAACAGTTCCTCGGAGCAGTTATGCCTAGGCTGGGTATGAGGAAACCACTTACATTAACATTAATAAACCTATCTTACATCTGTCATATCCCCAGTGTGTTGCTCAGGGTTGTTTTGAAATTGGTCTTAAATAGTTCTCTGTTTTGTCTGCAGGCATTGGTATGGACACCTGTGTGATCCCGCTCAGACATGGGGGCCTTTCGCTGGTTCAGACGACAGACTATATCTACCCCATAGTGGATGACCCGTACATGATGGTGTGTACTCCCTCTCACATCCTTGTGCATGCCTGTGTTTACACCTGTTGGTCCTTAGTTATATCATTAAGAATAAACTACTGTGACAGATGAATTCACATCTTATAAACGGGTTATTTCTGTAAATCCATTATACTATGTCTCACAGACTGAAATCTTCTGACTCCCTCATGTCACCCTATACAGTTGTGTTGACTTATGTGTGAATCTGTATGTTTATTGCAAAACAAATTCTCTTCTAGGGCCGAATTGCATGTGCCAATGTTTTAAGTGACTTATATGCCATGGGAGTGACGGAATGTGACAACATGCTTATGCTGCTGGGGGTCAGCAACAAAATGTCAGAAAAGGTAAGGACACATGGTAGAATTTATATCAGCAGTTTATCATATATTGTGGGGGTCAGATGGCGGAGCGTTTAGAGAATCGGGCTATTAATCAGAAGGTTGCTGGTTCGATTCCGGCCGTGTCAAATGACGTTGTGTCCTTGGGCAAGGCACTTCACCCTACTTGCTTCGGGGTGAATGTCCCTACTGTACTTACTGTAAGTCGCTCTGGATAAGCGCCTCTGCTAAATGTAATTGTAGTTGACAATACTATAGCTGGAGCTGTAAATGTCCAACTATCTCAAGCTGTCCTTTTTTCCATATCCCCCCCTCCTGCCTTCTCCTACTATAACAGGAGAGAGACAAAGTGATGCCATTAATCATCCAGGGGTTCAAAGACGCGTCAGAGGAGGCAGGAACATCAGTAACAGGGGGACAGACGGTACTCAACCCGTGGGTCGTCATGGGGGGAGTGGCCACGACCGTGTGCCAGCCGAATGAGTTCATCATGTGAGAATGCCTTCTCTGCCTGCCTGTTTGTTTTTTTTCTCGATGATGATGATGATACGGTGGTGATGGTTAGGATGATAACCCGTGCTGCTGTTTGTCCAGGCCAGACAATGCCGTGCCAGGGGACGTGTTGGTGTTGACCAAGCCTCTGGGGACTCAGGTGGCTGTGGCAGTGCACCAGTGGCTGGACATTGTAAGGCTGATGGGATGCAAATGGCTTCTATGGCCAAAGCCAAACATGCACTGCATGAACCCACCGACGTCGCTCAACTCTTGTCCTTGTTTTTCAGCCTGAAAAGTGGAACAAAATCAAATTAGTGGTAACTCAGGAGGATGTAGAGTTGGCCTACCAGGAGGCCATGATGAACATGGCTAGGCTCAACAGAACAGGTACACACACACACACACACTGTCCCAGAATACTCTGCCATCACTGATTTTACTCAAGAACAATGTCTGATCAGACATTCACTATCAGAAATGAAAAAAAAACAGTAACTATAATCCCTTTCCTCTCTTCTGTCTATGTCTGTCTCCTCCGTCTATCGCTAGCGGCTGGACTGATGCACACGTTCAACGCCCATGCAGCCACGGACATCACCGGATTCGGAATCCTGGGACATGCCCAGACGTTGGCACGCCAGCAGCGGAGCGAGGTGTCATTCGTCATCCACAATCTGCCCGTTCTCGCCAAGATGGCGGCCGTGTCGAAGGCCTGCGGTAACATGTTCGGACTCATGCATGGCACCTGCCCAGAGACATCAGGTGCGTGTGTGTCTCTCCATCTCTGTTTTTCTCACACACACACACACAATACTTACCCCGAAATCCAAACATGCCACCCACAGAAACGATATGCTGCGCCCACACACACACACAGGCTCACCTGACTGTCTCTCTTGTCTGTTTGCCTGAAGGGGGTCTCTTGATCTGTCTGCCACGGGAGCAGGCAGCCCGTTTCTGTGCCGAGATCAAGTCACCTAAATACGGCGAGGGCCACCAAGCATGGATTATTGGCATTGTGGAGAAAGGAAACCGCACTGCTCGCATCATTGACAAACCACGAATCATAGAGGTGGCCCCTCAGTCATCAACCCAAAATGTCAACCCAACTCCTGGTGCCACCTCGTAATCCTTCCCACCGCCTCCACTGCAACACAAAACGGAACCTCAGAGCTCAGATGAGTTGTTTTTTTTAGACACATATTCTAGAAACCATCCGCGTGTGTGTAAATATAAACACGTGTCAACAGAATCTGCTGGGTGGTTGTGTACATAATCCTGCTTCAGACAGTGGCCTTAGGGGCAGGGCACCACTCAGTGGACCCACCATACCGGCGATACACATTTAATAGAGAACAACAGTAATCCATTTGCCTTTTGTGTCTGCTGCATTCTGTTACGTTAACCGAAGACGCACTTGATCGGCATGTTCAGGTTAGACTTGAGGATGGAGAGGTGCTTTTCTGCTGATGATGAGAATATCCAATAATGGTGATTCATTTTGAATCTAAAGGAGTCTGGTGTCTATCGTCTCTTGAGCTCTTTTTAAAGGGTGGTCTCGTCAAGCACATGTAAGTGATGGCTTGTGGGATAGCATTTTTGTGTTCACTATTTGTACAGTTGAAAAGCCTAGTTCCAGCTATGACTGATGCCTTGAAAAGAAGTGGGCTTACGTAGAAGTATGAACAGAAGTGGGCCGATTTCTTTTTACATTCACTTTTTGTATGTTCCCCAAAACAAATAAATCATATAAGTAGAAGCTTCCACTGACAACTGTTTTACAATAGGATCATAACATTGATTGTATGAAACAAATTGGGTTTAACTTTCAAAATGTGTATGATTTACTAAGAATGTACAGCACGTGACGTGCATGTTGTGTTAACAGTGGAAATGGATTCCTTCTGATGAGTTGAGTAGATTTTCTCAGCTTCTTTTATGGTCAAGTGAAAAAAAATATAAAACATAATGTAAGTATTCCATGATAATGCCATAGAAAAATGTAAGGAGACTTGTAGGCAGCCATCCACAGTAATTCTGATTTGATTGAATATTTTTTCATATGGCTTTATAGATTCATTTTGTATGCCTAAAGGGTCTCAGTTATTGTATTCCCCTTAAAGTGTCAATTAGCACAGCTATTTGCTTAAATAGGCAAACTCTCCCCCCTTAAAGGTCTCTCATCTGTCACTCAGTATACTGGAGGGAGGGCCTTATGCCATTTCAACTGGTCATTCACCAGATATATTGCCTTTTATAATTGGTCTGGGTACCACACATGGTTTTGGTGGTATCTCTACTTCCATAGCAGAAATAAAACTGGATTATCTCTTAACTGAATCATGTTTGGTGTGTCATTTGTCTTCTTGTGTTACATCAGGGACCAGCCGTTTGCTCTATGAAGGGTTAGGGTCATGAAGAGTAAGCTGGTTAGGTTGAGGGCATAAGGTAGATATTTTTTCAACTAACAATTTCAGAATGGCATACTTAGAGTACACACTTTATAGAACACACTTTATTGTGAACAAAGTACATAAATACACAGGCAAAACAACAGTTTTAAGCACCACAATGCTGAACATTGTTTTAAAAAAGGTTTTACGTTTGGACATGTTACAGAAAAACGATCTGTAACCAGCATCTGTATGACTTACTGTAACTGTTGATGATTCATCCTTATACTCCATTCCACACTGAAATATCAGACAGCTTTCAAAATGTAATTTTACTTAACAGTTGCTACACACAATGGTTAACTACATTTACTATCACACTTGAAATAAATAGTTTCAGTGATAACTACCTTTTAAAATGCCATCTATTTCATCCCTTCTGTTTTAATTGATACATAGAGACTGCAATTACCACTGCAACACCAGAGTTCTCTTGCATATCTGAAAAGCAAGCTTAGTTCAAATGAAATCGAGTTCCTCTCATTTGGGAATAATCCTCAAGTAATGCGGCATAAAACATGGCGGAGAGGCCATCAGCAGAGTGCCCACTGGCCTTTATCGTGACCGTAAGTCCTCTACAGCCTTCACATCTTCTTCTCCTTTGCCTTCTTGTCATTTTGGTCAAAAAGTGCACGGATATCTAGCATGGCCTGTCGAATGTTCTGTCCAAAGCGATACGAGTCCTACATGTCAACAGGCAGAAGTGGAGGGAGAACGCAATATAAAAAAATAAAAATAAACAAGTTGAAAGAGAATAAATAGTCCAACTTAAAGAAACTGGAAACAGAAAAGTAGGTGTAGAGTATGTGGGGGATTCCTACCGTCTCAGTGCTTGACAACTTGCTGGAGATGTGGAATGTGACAAGGTTTTCTCCCACTATGATATAAGACACACCATATCCATCATCGGCGACCTGTGGCAGAGGAAAAGACAGTATAATAGTATCTCTGACATGGGGGAATTGAGGGGTGCGTGTCAGTGCATTCTGCCATCAAGTGTGATTCACTCACAGGGCCGAAACCCCCTCCAGCACCCACATATCTTGGGAACTTGTTGATGTCAACCAGATTGAGCTGCTGTTGAGGGGTCTGACTGGTGGATAACCTCCATGGCTCTGACAGAACCTAGAGAGAGTTTTGCTCTTGTATTACAATCTCACTTATTAAACATTGGACTTGGACACATGCGTCCAACCAAACACAAACACCAAGAAGGACAAACAGACCTGTTTGAGGAACGGTGAGTCAATGCTTAGATACTTGGACATGATGTACAGACAGAAGAGGTGCCGGTCGATACCAGATCCTGTCATGGCCAGACGGTACATGTTTTGGTGCTTTTCTGCTGCCTTCTGGAACAGTTCTAGTCTCTTGGTACTCTGGTTATAAGAAAACAATTTGCCTTATTCAAGCCACTTAAGTCAAGCTATAGTAGCAAACAGACTATGCAGGGACAGTGGGGACAGTAGGATGGAGCCAATCAATGATGCCGAATAACAGTGGTCAGAGTACAAGAACTGACATGTTCTGGTCACCCACTCATCCATGGCAGTGTGACCTCATGCTTACTGGGCAGAGTTGCCATACCACTCCAATGGGTCTAATGAACTATTATGCAAGTACAATCACTTTTACAATGACAGCTCACCGTGGCACTCTTGTCATCCATGGCTCTGACAAAGGTTGTGGACTCCGAGGTACAGGAACGCACTGTCTCAGTACGACCCTCTCGGAACATCCGAGTCATCGAGGCCTCGTATGTCAGACAGAACCGCCCCTTATCCTGCAGCCCAGGCAAACACACAACAAACGTGTCCTAAGTGTTGTTCTAGCAGTGTTACAATGTGGCAACTATACATATATGACAGAATAGGGGTGGTGGAAAAAATCGATACACATTCGAATCGCGATTCAGTCTTATAGCAATTCACAAATTTCCTTTTTTAATTTTTTTATAATATATTATTTTTTTAATCTTGGAAAAAAAGGGAATCTATTTTGAATCGAATCGTGACCCCAAGAATCGATTTTGAATCGAATCGTGAGGTACCAAAAGATTCCCACCCCTATGACAGAAACCACTGTCGGACCTCTTGCCTATGCCTGAAACTACATATTAAGAAATGTAACTTGTCATTACCCTGAACTGTGCCAGCTGCAGAGCTAGCTGGATGAAGGCATCAGGACTGGTCCTGCATTTCTTAATCAGGCCTTTGCCAAACTCATCAAACAGACAGCCATGGAAGTCCACATCGTCAGCAATCTCCTTGGCCACCATGTATGAGCCTTCAATGATCTCCTGGCACTGAGGAAGGAAACTCCACAAGTGTCACAAGAAGACCAATGGCAGACCTGAAATGTTAGCATTATAAGAGATCATTGACATGCAATGGTCTCCTCACTTTGTCTGCTGAAAGCTGAAACTTTGCATTTGCATTTGGAACCAGCCATAGGTCTTACTATACCTCTTGTGGAATTTCCCACTGTAATTTGGTTGGGGGTGACAGGCCCTTGTTGACATCGCCCTTGCAGTGTCCCTCCTCTGTGTAGCCCAGATGGAAGCAGTCCGTTGCTAAGACATACTGTATACGCAGAGATACAGTTAAAGGGCTCGACATACTCACTTTAACAGTCACAAGACAATGCTTAAATATAGGTACAACATACAGTACATTAAACTAACCTCCCACATGTGTCCTACAATCGGTGCATCAGCCCAAGAATGTTCTGCGTTCACACCTAGTTTGCCATTCTTATAGGCGACCAAGGTAAAAGATTTGTCAAACCACCTGGGAGAAAGCATTCAGATTGTACATGGATTGGAAGCTCCCAAGTCGGGCACAAGAGCTTTCCTCAGTGTTTCCCTATTCTTCTACCTGTCGTAGCACTTCCCATGCAGCAGGGATTTGGCATACAAGTCCAAAGACTTCAACTTTTCCGGGTCGTAACCATGCGCTTCGTCGTCAAGCGTCAGAAAGAAGGCAGACGTCTCAATGGCGTCCAGCGAGGCTTTGTTCACACCCTGCCCGAAGTACTTTAGACGTGCACGTGCCCAAGGAACTCTGGGAATAGAGAGCATAGGGGGGGGGGATGCTTGTGTGTGTGAATTTGTCCATGCGTGTGTGTGTGTATCCGTGCGTGTGCCTACCTGTTTCCTGCTGTGAGGGCTCCCAGTTTGAGCTCCCCTGGCTGTGGTTCAGTGGGATCATTGAGGATCTTCTGAAACTGGGTCTCCAGCTCACTGGGCCAGAGGTGCCGGCCCCCGTGGTACAGCCACACCTTGAAGAAGCGGCCCTTGTGGTACACCACCAGATGCTTCCGGTCGCTCAGATGCTGGACAAAGTCTGAACGAAGGAGGGAAAGGGTGGAGGGTGGTTCAAGGGAGGCCCAGTACGAGAGGCTATGGACACTGTGGCATCCCAGAGAGACAGAGCCTCTCCGTCCACCTCAGCACCCCAACAGGGTTCAAAGAGGGAGACACCACAAGCCAGAGGTAAGAGCAGGACTCTTTGTCCTAACACTTCATCTGTTATTTCTTTAGTTCATTAAACAAATGGCAGTGCTACGTATGCGTCTCAAACCCATGTCTCTCCGTAGTTGCCACAACACACACCCTGTTCTCTCACAAATGTCTCACCTGTTTCAATGCCTGGGATGCGCGTGGTGTTAAACATTCTCTCCGATTGATAGGAACACATGGGCACAATACCGAGAGCCCTTAACTGGAGCAGAGAGAACTCGCATTATAATTTGTATATCTCAAAGGTGAGTCTATCAATGTTTTCAAACAGAAAACGGAGAAAGGGGGAGCAGGAAGAGGAGAGGATTTAGAGAAAGGGACACCGGAGTGATTTCTCATTACTGGTGCATGTTCTCCTCGCTCTAGTTTGCGTCGGTATTGCAGCATAGCGTGAACCACGTTGCCTGCCCTTGCTGCTTGCCTGTGTGTGGGTGTGATGTACAGGAGGTCCTAAACACAACACAACACACACACAGAAACAACACCGACAGTTAGGATCCGTTGGGTTGATTGACAGTTTAAAGTGCAAGACCTGCAGGAAGTGAAATGACTTGTTACCATGGCATAGAAGTTACTGTTGACCATGATGGGACTTCTGCCTCTAAGATAGATGTACTCCTCCCACCAGTCACTCACCTAGCACAGATACATCAGATACATCACCACCCTCCTCTGGCATCAAAACATAATCTGACGTAATACATAAATAATATAATCCCATTCTTGGGAATACCTACATAATTAGTGGCCCACCAGGATTTGAGTACAAGGTATTTCTGTAGTTTGGGTGCTTGGTCCTTTTTAAAGTCATTTGCCAGGATCTCCATTTGGTTGTACTGCCCATCATCCAGCAGGGGGCGAACTGACTCCAAATACTGGAGGGACACAGAGGTGAATGACACACATGAATGATGTTGAATGATGATGACACACTAAGAACCACCACCTCCCCAGACCACGCTGCCCGTCCACTCTCACCCTGCTGATGGTATCATCTACACTGGGCACTGGAAGTCTAGGTAAGGAGGCCTGGAAGCTGTAGAGAAGAGGCCTGCGCCCTGAGAACATCTTTACTAAGCTCTGAGGAAAGAGAAATGACTTGTATGTGTTCACAATGACCTGTTATGGATGCATAACATGCATGACATGCATAAGGTAGTGTGATTTCCTTTCTCCACAGTGCAAAACACCCAAACAGACTCACAAGCCACAATTTGGTGGTCAAGCTCATCTTTCCATGGGACTCGAAGATCCATCCATGGTAGGACAGCAGGATTTTGAGAGAGTACCTCAGTAGGTAGATAAGTGACAGCCACAGACCCGTGGCAAACAGGATGGCACTCAACACTGTCTGGGTCTGCACCGTCATGTAGTCACTGCAGGACCAGGGAACACACAAAGCAGCCTTCTGGTTTTCCATTCAACAATATCATTATTTATGTGTCAGCAGTAAACAGAATCTATACAAATAAATCTGACCTGACAGGCAAGGTCCTCTTGATGCTGTCTATCATGCCCAGGGAGGGGTCTATCCGGGTATACAGGGTGCTCATTATGGCAATCACAACAATCAGCCAGCTGGATGGACTGGCAGGGTACACACCTGTTAAAACTCCATTCTGGGAATAATGAAGACAAGTTAGTGGTTTCCTATGGACCAATGTTTCCCTCTTCTAGAAAAGAAATGATCAATGTCACTCATAGCCCACCCTAGACATGGATATGCTTTGGGTTCACATTTTACATTCTGGCCTTACACAAAGACCTTAGATTGGTAATCTAACAATGTTGGAACTACAGTAAATCTATCCTTTGAGGCCTGACCATATCAAACACTTGGCATCAGTGAAAGAGCCAAGCCTACCTTGAACCTAATAGCGCGCTTTCTCCATGATGTCACACCCGACAGGTAAATATGTTTGAGGACTTCACGGCTTAAGTGGAGGTCGATACCATCAGGTGTCACAGTGAACTGGAATCCCACCGCCTGATGCGCCTCCGCCATCCTGTAAAGTTTGACGGTAACTACAAAAACAAAAAGTGAGACAATAAAGGCAAGATCAAATGATCGTTTATCTCGTTCGGTAGGCTAAATTCGGTAAAGCAACACACACATGTGGAAGAACAGGTGAGACCGGTAGAGTATTGACCGTTATACCTATTGGCTATATTTACATTTATTCATTTAGCAGACGCTTTTATCCAAAGCAACTTCCAAGAGAGAGCTTTACAAAGTGCATAGGTCACTGATCATAATCATATATGAAAACGTAGTGAAGCTAACATGCATCAACTATATTCCAGCATCGCATTTAAAGTCGTGCAACGTAGTTGATAATTGCTCTTGGTTTCCATGGCTAATGTTTGGAGGTCACAAGTCCGGGCCTTTGGCTTTAGTGACAACTCAAGCTTGAATTTCTTTTTCCATGTCATAAGACAGGAGAACAGCCAAGTGGGGCAAAGTTGAAATGCCAAATATAGCTATAGCGATGATGCATGTGCTGCTACGTAGGATTTAAAAATATAAACACTGCAAACGTGGAAGATCACGTGAGGTTGGCCGTTACATTTACTATACGATGTTTTAAGATACATATTCTCTCTGAAAATGAGTGTTTGAAATATATGTTCTTTAATTGATCAATTCATGCAAATGTTTTATCCAATTCAGTCTATAAAGCCATAACCTATTTTCATCGTGACTTAAAAAGGCCCTAAAAACATTACAAGCCGTTGACCGTTTGGAATCGAAGAGGTTGTAGCCTATTTGTAATCCGTTGTCATTGTTGTCCGTTGTGAGGTTGCCGGAATAAGAACAAACGTTATTTTTACTCCAACAGCAATGAAAAGTAACGAATAGCATTCTACCCTAACCAAAAAAATCACAATATTGGCATACCTTTTTACAACCAGATTTTTCAGGTAAGGGAGTTTTCCGTGTTAAACTGTAATTCCTCTGGACTTGGCTTCAGTTTGTCCTCTGGTGTGACTTCAATACCCTTGGAGCAGCTTTCCTACGGTTTGAGAGTAGTGTATCTGGTGTTTTTTCCCACCCTCTCTCTCTCTCTCTCTCTCTCTCTCTCTCTCTCTCTCTCTCTCTCTCTCTCTCTCTCTCTCTCTCTCTCTCTCTCTCTCTCTCTCTCTCTCTCTCTCTCTCTCTCTCTCTCTCTCTGTAACTGGACACCCTGTGTGCTGTACTTTTAGAACCAATGATCTTCACTCTGGTTCTTAGTTGGTTAGCACTACTGTAGTTTATTGTCATATGAACTGGCATACATGTACAGTAGCCTATACACAGAACAAGGAAAGTAGTCCAAATACTTGCTTGCAGGGTCTCAACAACAATATAGGCCTACAGTACTATATTACAGTATTATTGCTTTACTGGCTGCGGGACAGATATACTGTATGTTTGTGTAAGGTTTCTCTGTTCAATGGAATTGTTTGTTTATGTAGCAACATTTTGCCAAATAACTTTATGTTCCATTTCCTGTTACACTGTTATAAGGTCGACCGTACACTTATGAGGAGTAATGACAAGACCAGGCTGCAGAATATGGGTCTATTAAAAATGAAGGTGAAAGAGTGCCTCGTAGTTGGTTGAGATGGGAAGAGGAGGGAGGACACTAAGGGAGAGTGTGTTGAGATCCAGTCTGACGATAGCATTGTGTTCGATTCCAGGCATATAGACCTGGTTACCTAGCACCGCTCCCTGCCCGGCTAATGCCACCTTCTCAGCCACTTGTACCTAGAACGAGACAAAAGGCATTGATCATCCAGGCTACCTTGTGTAAGATATTATCTTTACATTAGGCTACCGAATGTAAAGATAATATAGTATATGATATTATAATTATGCAATTTAATAATGAATCATTAATAGGGCCGAAATTGATAGAAACAATAGATTCCTGCAGTCACCTTCCCCCACTGCTGAAACTCCACAGAGAATGATGCCACTAGGTTTTCTGAGTTGTTCCCTCCAATTACAAACAGCTTGTCTGTGGCCCCCAGAAAGTAAACACTAGGTATGTCTGCATCAGTCCTGGTAAGAGTAGGGAGCAGCTCACACCAAGTGTCTATGAAAGATAGATAAATAGATTGATCAATAGATAGCCTAGATATGTGGTTAATAATACAGTCAACTCTGGAATTATTGGACCGGATTTATAACCATTTGCTAACTTAAGAAGCTCAACACACCCTCATTGGATTTGTGTGTTCTCTTGTCCTCCTAATGTTCCTAAACACACTGGTCAACTGAAGTCAAATTAAAGTCAACTATAAATAGGAAAAATGCTTCAGTTTCAGTTTCCTCAAAATAAATGTACTTCAGTTGAAGGTTGGATTGCTAAATTTCAGAAAAGGGACATTTTTTGCTCACCCTTGCCAGGGGCGCTATTAATTCCGGAGTTGACTGTACGTTACTCGAAATAAGGTACCTTTTCTGGTGTTGTACTGTAGGACCAGTTTCTCTGCAGTCCTCTGTATGTTTCCCAGGACATAGAGGAAGTGTCCCAGACTGCTGGTCAAAGGGACATCATGGGACATGGACATACTGAACAAGAAGTCAGTCATGGGCAACGAGGAAACAAATCTAAAAAGAGGGGGGATGACTGATTATTTACATTTACATTTAGCAGACGCTCTTATCCAGAGCAACTTACAGTAAGTACAGGGACATTCCCCCGAGGCAAGTAGGGTGAAGTGCCTTGCCCAAGGACACAATGTCATTTTGCATGACGAACCGGCAACCTTCTGATTGGTAACCTGATTCCCCAACCACTCAGCCATTATAAATGTATCATCCCAAATGATTGCCAATCCCAAACACAAATGATAATAGGGATAGCACAATTAATTCAAATGGGAATTGTGTTTTCAACATGTACTAAGGAGGCTTAGTCTTCTGTGGTTGTCTGCAACACATGGTTTGTTGACCAACCTCCATGTATCCTCCCAGGGGTTGTAGCACTCCACCGCAGTGTAGAGGGTGGTGCTGAAGTCTGGGGTCACCAGAGAGTCCAAGTACCAGCCTCCAACAGCATAGATACAGCCATCACATGCCACTGCACTGAAATGCCTTCTGTGCTGCAGAAACCGAGATTGTAAGTTATTTGTCTTCAATTGTGCTGTTTTTACAAACACTGCATACATGCGTTGTTTCATTATAACAAAGGCAGAAATGTTAGATTTCCAGGTGGCAGGTGACTGAAACCTACCTTGATCAGAGGGGCAGTTGAGACCCAGGTATTAGTAAAGGGATTGTATCTAAAAGAGGCCATTTTGAACTCCAACCCTCTTTTCAGTCGCTGCCTGTAACCACCTATGAAAAACAGGTAGTTATACAGGACCACTGTGGTGAAACACCACTTATCAGCCAAGAAGGGGAGCTCTGCGATTGGATGCCATTCTCCGTTGACCTCTGAACCCTCGAATCTGAAAATGTGACGGGCAGCTTCTGTCTCTGGGTCATTCCAAGAGGTCAGGTTCTCTTTTCTGAGGCTACACAGCTGGAGGTCACCCTGCGACCTCAGCCAAAGCAGCTCCGCCCTCTCCTGAGGATCCTCCCTCCTGAGAACAGAACCACAAGCATCGTGTTCTCTGTGTGCCTGCGTGCTTCCAGACTACAAACAGTAACATTGTGTACTGAACACACCTGGTGAGGTGAGGCAGCTCCAGCAGGTTTCTGCTCAGGTAGGTGAACACTGTTGTCCGCAATTCAGTGCAGCAGATGTCCTGGGCCAGACCCAGGTAGAACAGGCAGGTATCTGGGGTAAGCACACTGTCCAGGGCTGACAGGCACCGTGACAGGAAATCCTCAGCCAGGAGGTAGCTACCCACCTTAGGAAGCATTTAGTTTAGTTTGAGTCTGAACCTTAATAACCTTAATAAGAGAGCCCACCTGTATGTGAATCCCCAGCTCTTCTTTAGGAACATTAAAGCTGTTCCAAAAAGTGAATTCCAGAAGACTGTGAAGCACAGAGGATGGAATGTATTCCAGATGGATGAGGCTCTCTGAGGTCTCTCTCATACTGGATTCAGACAAGGCTCTGAAGTACTCACTGCAGGCTGAAAGCCTTCCCAGATCCACCTGACACATGGAGAAAGATCATAGCATATACTATGTATGGATGATTCATGGAACACCATAGTTTTGAATGTTTTCAGTATCCACAGTGCATTGATTTACATGGAAAACATGAGTGCTGGTCTGGATTGTAACCATGGTATGACTGCCATCTCCATGGAGATATGTGCGGTATCCCATATCAGTCTTCCATTCCTCATGAACTCCCCCTGTACATGCTCTGTCCATTGTTCCACCAGATGAAGCAGTCATCCAGGGGTGTGCTGCTGAAACCGCCTTCCACAACCTTGTAAAACAATGCTTCAACCACAAGCTTAACCACTGAAAAATAAATGTCAAATATGGCCTGAGACCAGACATTATATCCGGGGGAACAGTTTATCCAATGAAGAGGGAATTTCATCTGTTTAGTCTCACACAGGTTCAGTTACAGTCAACATAACCGATTGAGCATTTTTTACTGAGACAGATTTGCTGTTTATTTCATGCTGTACTAAAAACACAGCAGGTGCACATCACGACCAAAGGTTTGTGGAAACATTTCATCTTTAAAACAAATTGTATCTCAAGGTGAAGCAACAGTACTGCCCTTCACTTTTTTCACAAACCCCATTTGTAATGGAAAACTGGTTCCTGCCTGAGAGTCTGTTTCTTTCCTTGATCCACAAAAGCTCTCCAAACCACGTGCCTGATAAGCTAAACATACAGTCCAAAATGAAGTAGAAGTAAGGACAGCATCAGGTGTCTAAAATACTGTCAAAACACAGTAGTGGACAGATTCTAAACTACAAATCCAGGTGTGAATCTCTGTCAGGAAGCCTGTACTTGTATCACCCAGACTGGATACATACAGACTTATGAGCAGGACAGAGTTGTGCCCAGCTGGTCTATTTAAAGCCATTTGAAAATGAGAGAGGTGGGGATAGGGGACTGAAATGTGAGCCTCCAATTGCTATAACAGGACACACCATAGAACACACTCAAGTTTCTATCATCAATAGGTCATACTGTTCGGTACAACATGTACAGTGTAATTTATTTTACATGGTTACCCAGACCCAAATGTTTTATTTTGGGTTTATAGCGATTGCAAATTAAGTTTGTGAGTGTCAAATATCTACCCTCAATGGGTCCAACAGAATTATCCAGAACATCCTCAGGTATCAAGTATATTTATTAGCAGTTCAATGGCAACACTCAAAGCAGTGCCAAAAGGGAAATTATTATTTACATCAGAAGTTCTTTATAAGGTTTCTCATTAAGGCAGCATCAGCTAAAATGATTAAGAAATAAAACAGGAATACATTTTGAAATGTATAATCATTCAAAGCACTGAAACCCCAGCCTTGCTTTTCAACCTGATCCCATTTGTAATAATTGTTTTATTGTATCACAGAAGCATGCTTTTAATCTTGATTTTAAACAAATATGACGGTCACAAATGTGGACTGAAATGAAAACACCTCATACACAAACCGTTTGTAGGTTATACTAAAAGGAAATGCAGAAGTAGAGTTGGAATTTTGATTAGCTTTAAAAAACAAAACGGATTGCACTTTTGAAGCAATTCATCTTGATCTGGTTTTAAATCTTGTACAGTACAACTTTACTGTATGGTCATAATTGACATTAATGCATGTCACAATTTGACATGTTGATTATCAATTACAAAGAAAATCACTGAATTCAATGAGGTAGAATGACTCATGATTCACAAAGACTGCTAAAGTAAAAGCAATTACATCATTGCCAACTAGTTACCTGTTTTAAAGACAAAGAAAAGTGATGATAACTGTTGAGTTGAGAGATTTACATTCACAGTTTGGTGCCATGCTGCAAAGCCAACATTCTACAACATGCACAGTAAACCTGACTACGGTGACAACACAAAATGCAAAGAATCTTTGAACAGAAGATTTTGACAAATCACATGTAAGTGCAAGATGACAGGTGAAAAGCACAACTGTCTGGAACAACTGGATGTCCTTCAATTAAACAAGACCGTTTTACAGCATTCACATTGTGAGGATGAGGATAAGTGCATTGATTTAGACTGCAGTTAGAATAAAATAGTGCTGACACAGTATAGCACTTATTAATGCAAAGCAGAGTATGTGCTACTGAGGCAAATAAATAGCCAGCTATAAACTAAAGGGTGGATGACACCCCCAATCCTCTTGTATTGGTCTCGGATATAAACACACCTACAGTGTCGGAAATCTTTGGACCCTGCCACACCACTATGAAAAAGGACTAAGGGATGAAAAATGAAATATAGGACGGTTGATCTGATCAATGAGATCATTGTACTTTGTAGGAAATGTCAAAGTTAGGAGACAAGCTTTTTTTGCTTGAAGTAGGCATCAAACCGTGACTGGGCATAGTCCTGGAATGAGAGATCGAAATTATAATGTGATGTACCTTTACACACAGGTAATTGTTTTCCCTTAGGGGAGATGATGCTTCTTACCATATAGCCAAACTCAATCTTTGATATCCTTGCTTGGATGATGGACCACAGGCCCCAGAGAAAGTGGGAGGCCAATGCAAACCTAAAAAAACCAACAACAACATTGATATATGAGAGAAGTATAACAATTAATGATAGGATTGCAATAGTTTTATAGGAGACTTTGATACCTGTTGGCTTCTAGAAGCATGGCCTCTATGTAGCCCTCATCCTCATGCAAGGGTGTCTCCGAGCTGCCCCCTATCTCCAACAGATAGTTGTGGATGAAGTGGAGCTGCAGGAGACACAGGTGAATGGAGAACTGAATACATACAATTATATAATGAGCAAGATGTTGCATATATAATATAATGTATTAAAACTGGAGTTAAACCCCGCCTGTACACTGAATTTCAAAAGGTATGTTTTTATTTTATTACATTTTATTTTGAATGTGTGCTCTCCCGATGGATCCCTTAAACACACATACCCATTTGCCTCTAGGTGGTGCCATGTGGCCAAAAGAAATGCAGTTAGCTGCTAATATTAAAGCAGCAGTTTGTTAGACCTTGGTGACCCCTAAAGGACTATGCCCTGCCTGGCCTGGCCTTAACAGCTGCGCCTTATAGGTCACCTTAATATACTTCTATTTATTTGTGGCATCCAAACAACTTCAGGTGCTTCACTGCACATCCTTGGGTTTTGAGCCACACACCTACCACATTTAAACTTTATACAGTGCCCGATTTGTGAAATAATGCTAGTTATAATCCTGGCATTATGGTATGATGATGTAATGCATAAGCATAGTGAAATAGATGATAAAGGATGACTTAGATTGGGGTGAGCATCTGTGATTATAGTTAGTGGATGACCTCACCTGCTGCTCCCTACTGGGATAGTTCTCTGCTGTAGCCTTGTAGAAAGGCCACTGGCTGTATGTGTAGTCGTACATCCATTCACAGAAATGGTTACCAAAGTCAAAGCCCCTAATGAGAATGACAACAAAGAAGACATTAAAGAAAACTGTATTCCAGTTTCAGCATCATTTCACCCATTTGTTGACACGGTAAACAACAAAACCTGTACCTGTAATTGTAACTGCTGTATTCAAAGTCGATGAGCATAAGTTTCAGTGTCGAGGACTGATCTTTGCCCCTCAGAATCAGGATGTTACCTAGTCATATCAGAAACAGAATCTGGTTTATTCGCCATGTAGGTTTACAGAATGTATTGTGGCAGGAAGGTGCATACAATAAACATATTTGGATCTTAAATAAAAAAACAATAGTCTGGCTAATTCTAAGAACTAAACAATGTAAAATATATATATAAAAATAAGGAGTAGACAGAAGACTTCTACAGCTTGTATTATGCTTCTCACGTACACACTGCCTGAAGTTGGCCCTCCACCCAACGCAAAACATTAGCAAAGGTCTCAATCATTTGTGCTGGTTTGTGACAGGGCAGACTCACAAATAGCCTTAATCTTGATTACTTTGACAAACCAGTCAAAACAGTTTTAGGTCATGATCATGTCTGATCTCACCCAAACATAATGGGTTTGTGTATAGAAACTGAATGAGGATATAAGATGCTTGGTTTAGTCTGTTATTATTCCAATTATGTACCTATTGGTTGTCAGTGATACACATGCCTGAACTCCTACCTAAACATAGCCTCACCAGGCTTCCTCTTACGTTTGGTAACATCATGTTCTGCTAGGAAGGGTCTGACAGCGGAGTCAGGCAGCGGATCATTGTGGGGGGACAAGATGACTCTTACCTTCCTGAACGTCATTATGGCAGAACACCACAGGAGATGGGGTTGCTGTTAGCAGCTTTCTAATCAGGAGGAAGAGATTGAGTGGGAAGGTGAAAGACGGGAAGACGATTGAGAGAGAGAGAGAGAGAGAGATGAGAGAGAAAGAGAGAGAGAGAGAGAAAACAATGGTCTCTTGGGTTTAACAAAACAGTAATTGTTACATCTCATAGTAAACATCACAACAGCAATCACGGTGCATTGCTGTTGGGCGTGGGAGCCACACACCTGTCAGCTTACGTCCGGTGGTGTTTATCAGGCATGCAGAAACACTGCAGGATTACAGAACACATTCCTTCCACGAACAGTGGAAGGAATGTGGGGGGTCAGAATAGATTCTGAAGCCATTGCACAGTACATTGTTGGTTGGAGCAACTACCTAACTGTAGTTATATTAGACAAGCCTAGACCAAAACCCAATTTTTCAGAGTGAATATTAGACAAATGAGATGTTAAGCAACCAGGTGGACTGCAACAGTGACACAGTCATTTATTCCCATCTCAAGATGTAGCACTACATGGTGAACGGTCAGAGTACAGGAAAGCTCTGATGCTGGTGAGTGTTCAAATAGGTCCTAACCCAACTGGGGGAGAGGTCAACCTATCTCGCTACACTGAGAACATTATAGTCCTCTTTCTGTCTCTCTCTGCCACATGATTGAAGAAGAAATGTCAGATAGTGAGTGCCTCTTGTCCCTATATCCAAGGGAATACTATTGAATGGATGCCAATTTTAATGCCAATGCTTTAATGCCAATCCTCACTCACCGGAGTTTCTCCAGCTCAGAAGGAAGATCTAATTTCATTAGCTTGTTGTATTTCTTCACGTGAGCTTCTCTGACAAATTTCAGATTCATCACTTGATTCATGTACCTGCAAAACACAAACAGAAAATGTGTGTCAGTATGTGCTGGGATTAATCATGCTTTGTTCTTCTACGTGCAAACTGAGAAACCACATATTTGTTGAGCAGGTTCTGATCAGACAAAGTATTGTCGTATTCTCACTTGTCAATTGTCCCAAACAACCACTTGGGCTCCTTGTTGAATGGCATCGCCATTCTGTGGAAGCATGCCAGTTTGGAGGCAATCTTAGCTGAGATTTCTGGATCTGACAGCTGCTCTGTCTTCATACGGGTATTCTGGTTGGGTACAGAAATGTTATATCAAATGTATTATTTGTGGTTGATACTAGAACGTAATTATAAAAGTATATTTTGTTTTTTACTCAGTATTCCATTGAGTGTGGGGGAAAGGGTTACTGTGTGTGTGTGTGTAAGTCATCATACTGGTAGGTACTGTTCGAGGCGTCCCTCTGGGAAGATGCCATACAGCTGTGGCCCCAGTGTTCGCTCTGCAAGGATGGCAAACATCACACTCTCTAGGACCAAAGAATCAACCCCCTGCCACACACATCCAAGTTAGTCATTATGTCTAAGAAAAATAACTAGTCTGAGCATTTCTCATCTAACCCTAACCCTTCTAGCCTAATTGTCACAATGTCATGACTCTCTACCCTTTCCCTTTCATCTAAAAGTTAATAAGCAGACACTTGCAAAAGTAAACATTTTACTTGAAGGGATTGATAGTACAGACCTGCAGAATGGCTCCATAGATTCGGAGCAGTACCCTGAGCGGCTCGTCGCCCATGCGATTTACATTGTCAGGTAAACTGCACATGTACAAAAGATTACTCAGTCCACCACTGCAAACACAGGGCAAAAAATATTGGACATTGGACACAAATTATCAAAGCTGTGCACACGTGGCAAGAAAAGTTGTAAGTGGGAAGTTATATAATATAACGCCAGTTGTTGTATATGTAGCCGTAAGATCTGTGTTTGTGTTTAAGTGTGGTAGCTGCTACTAACCTCACAATGCTGATCTGAAAATCCGCTTCTGGAATGGTCTTCCATGAGCCAGACAGAAAGTCTCGACACCAAGCAAACGCCCTGCCTTTAGTGTCCCTGTCCACTTCCTCGCTTCGTCCATCCCGATACGACTCTGCTTCAGAGTCATCATCACCATTGGCACCCCCAGGGCTCGGTGTCCTTAAACTAGTCTCGTTAGCGACGGAAATACTGTCTCCCACTCTTCTCCTTTCCAGGGAGGGATCAGTGTCTTCTGTTGTAAGAGTAGGAATGTTTCTAAAAGCCTGTGTCTTTTCGGATTTGTCCAAAGCACCTTCGCCGTGGCATGTAATCGTATTTTGCCCCGACTGCATTGTAATCTGTTTTGCGTTAGCAACTGAACTAAAGGTTAAGGATGCAAATTCAGATGGAATGTGTTTCTCAATTGCCGTAGATTTCCATTTAAAGATGGCTATCATGAACAGTCTGACATACTCGATCTTAATCGCATAGAACTGGATTGTGATAAACCGTTGATTGTGAGTGTCTGCGTTTTTCTTCTTCTTTGAATTTGATTGGCGTATTGTATCTAACTTAAAGGTGCACACATCGCCACCTACTGTGCAGGGGTGTGTGGAAAGTCACTACAGGACAGTATATTTCTTTCCCTGCAACATGTATTCACACCAAACACTTACGGAACGTAAAAAAAAGTAATTTTACAGAGTAAGAAAGTGTAGATTTAATTTGTATCTGAAACTATATGGTATTGAGCATAAATGAATGTGTGTATTAAACAGTAATGAATGTACGGTTGAACAGTCAATACACACTGGTTTGTAAATGATAGGTAAGTAAGCAACTGTGGAGGGTCATTTGTGAACAAGAGGGATAATTCCAAAACAGTGGCCTTACATTATGCATTCTACAGGTAGAACATGATTATGTAGTAAAGGTCTCTCTGTAGACATGGAATTCATTTAAAACCATTTATTTATGGCATTAGATAAACAACCAAACATGGCCACAGTCACAGGATATGCTATTCTTAATTTATTTTTCAGGACTTCACACCAAGTGAACCAAACAGTTCCCCATTAACTGTGAACAACCTGGCAAAGACCTGCTTACTTTTAGAATGGGTGGACTTATTGGCCAGCCCCCTCCCTTAATTTGTATTTAACGGTTATTCAACCAGGAAAGTAATTAAGAAGAAATTCTTATTTTCAATGGCAGCCTTTGTAGTGGCAAAAGCTAGCTGAGGGGAAAGGGCTGCAAGACAAAACATATAAAACAAAGATTCTAGGAGAACAACAGTAAAAACTGTGGGAGTCAGGTGGCTGAGCGGTAAGGGAGTCGGGCTAGTAATCTGAAGGTTACCGGTTCGATTCACGGCTGTGCCAAATGACGTTGTGTCCTTGGGCAAGGCACTTCACCCTACTTGCCTCGGGGGGAATGTCCTTGTACTTACTGTAAGTCGCTCTGGATAAGAGCGTCTGCTAAATGTAAAATGTAAATGTAAAAACAATAGCAATTGATGTGCCAATATTCAAGTCTAACGTGCAACATCAGGGAGTAACATCTAGTGCTAACAACCGCACACACTAACACACATACACACTCCTTGACCACCAACCAAACACTATGGTTAACAGGTGTGATATAGATTGTTACAATATTTTGTAGAACATCTTTGTGAACCAAATTCTTATTTTCATAAATTGCCTTTTAGTTTGGATGCTGTTGTAGTGTTGTTTAGGGGCACGAAAGATGATGAAGTAAAAATGTTATACCTTATATAGTAAATACTTTTGTATATAATGCATACATGTGTGTCAAATCATTAATAAATGTATGTGCAAGCTGAACAATGTAATAAGCAAATGAGCCACATACTCCACTGATTGACATGCACTGAGGTCACTCAGTCCTTAAATACATTTCAAAGTTCAGTTTGAACATCTAAATATTGAGGTCAATGTGACTGTTTGTCAACGAATGTTGATTTTGTCTGAGCACAAGTGCAAAGCAATGGTTTGTTAAAGGATTTAACAGCCGTTTTTGCAGTAATCCAATCCAATCATTATTTGTTGCTTATCAGGGACTGTGAGGGGCCTTAAAATATCCTAGATCATGTTCTGCTTTTAAAGATTGACAATTATAGTTTATCTCTCTCTATGTATAGTGGAATTAGATTTGACTAACGATAGGATTGTTTACACAAGTATCATCATCTAATGCACCAGGAAGCTAGTTACCCGGAGAAGAATAAGAAGATGTAGAGCTAACTTCTTTGAATTGTTTTGATATGAGTGTAGGTTTTTGCTTGATGACATCAGGCCACTTACATCATCCAAAAGACTGGATGTATCTCTGCACAGTGTTCATCCTGGCTTGAAAAGTTTTGACCTGGAACATTTGGGTCACAAAGATCTTATCCAAGGGCAAGCAATCGCAATATTAGAGTTGTGTTGATTCTTAGTACAACATAAATAACCTAACATAGCTGCCCAGTTGCATCTCATGATATAGAATTGAACACCAAAAGCCAAAGGAGGCCATTGAATCAATAATAAAAAATAAAAAATAAACTTGTAAATAGGAATATGTAATTGAAGAACAAGCTAATATTCCAATGCATGTATGTAAAGTACACCCACATCTGTTTTGGGGAAATATGTGTGTTGGATTCTGCGAGAGCTACTTGTTTTGAATAGCATACTGGAATACCAATTCCCCAGCTAATTCATTTCCCTAAAATTCATTTGGAACGGTCAGTAAATAGGGTGCTGTGTCAGCAAAGTAAACATGACCCATCCCTTATAAAAGCAGCATCAACTTCCCCACGTCCTCACAGCATCTAGTGAACTGTGTGGACTACTTCTTCTTGTGAAGCCATGGCGATGAAGTGGATCACAAATTGTCTTGTGGTAGTGGCCGTGCTTGGTTATGCATGTGATGGTGCCCCTCAGAAGCCTCAAAAACCTAATCCTCAAGGACAGGTTATTCCTGAGCCACCAATCACCTGGGAATTTCCTAGAGATCCTGCGCCAGATTCCTCGACAGGGGTGGTTGTTGATGTGCCCTTACCTCCTGTTACCAACTCTGTTTCTGTTTCGTGCCTAGAAAGCCAGGTCAATGTCATGGTGAAGAGGGACATGTTTGGTACTGGTCAGTTAATCAAAAGTTCTGATCTGATGTTGGGAAGTTGTGCTGTCTCGCAAGAGATACCGACAGATTTGCTCTTTCAGTCTGATCTGGCGTCATGTGGCAGCCACGTCACGGTAAATATAAACAGTGATAACTAACTGACATTCATTTCACATGTGCAATCACGTCTTTTAGGAGTGCGTGTCGTGACTTGTGATTATGTGACGTGATTATGTGCACATTGACATTGTTAAGTGATGCATTTTCCAGATGAATGAGGAATCGTTGGTATACTCCTACCTTGTGACCTATACACCCACCTCTTTGCCAAATGTCCCTATTGTGAGGACTGGCAAAGCTGAAATTAGAGTGGAGTGCCACTACCAAAGGTATGTAAATGATCCATGTTTCACAACTTACCACAAATGCAACATTTGTGTTCTGGAATGTGATGCAGTTAGTTTGTCTGTTCCAGGAAACACAATGTGAGCAGTTTAGCTGTGAATCCACGGTGGATCCCATTCTCTACTACTAGGGTGGCAGAAGAATTACTTTACTTTTCTTTGAAACTCATGACTGGTGAGTTTGTAGAAATTGTTCGACAATTGTTTTCGAGAGGGATCGGTAATATCAATAATTAATCAGTAACACTGTCGAACCTAAATGTCTTTTTTCAGATGATGGGAGGTTTGAGAGGATAAACAACAATTACATACAAAGCGATTTGATTAGAATGGAGGCCTCTGTCAAAAGATACATGCACGTTCCCCTGCGTGTCTACGTGGACAACTGTGTGGCCACCCTTCAACCTGAAGTAAACTCCTCACCCAGATATGTTTTCATCGGCAACAACGGGTAAGTACAGGGAGAGGGGAGCAGGTGACACTGAACAGCACCTCAATGAGCAATATCTGTGGAGGTTCTTCAAGTTTTGGGCTGAGTACTTGTCTTTTGTTAGACGCACACTGTGCTGTGGGTGTCAAACCAAGTCGGCTGCAAAAGAAAGGATACATTTGTAGATGGGACTCTAACTAGAGCCTATGTCTGTGTTCTTCAGTTGTATGCTTGATGGTCGGGCAACTGGGTCTGCCTCCACATTCTTTCAACGGGTAGATGACACTAAGCTTCAGTTCCAGCTTGAATCCTTTATGTTCGTGGGCCAGAACCTGGGCCAGAACATAATCCAACATGGCAAGATACCTGGCAAGACATCTCCAGCAAGGTCAATGGTGAGCAAGCTCTCTTAAAGATCCTCTCATATTCTTTCAGATCCTCCCATATGTCTTATTCTCCCATTTGAAACCTTTCTCTTGGCACTTCCCAGAAAATCTACATTACCTGCTACTTGAAGGCATCCACTGCTGCCCGGCCTATTGACAGTACCTACAAAGCCTGCTCCTTTGCCAATGGGTAAGTTAAGTATGTGAGACTGTTATTGTAGGATTTCTAATCTCTGACATGGTGTGAATAACTGTCTGTCATTTTCCACAGATGGAATGAGTCCAATGGAAATCATGCAGCTTGTGCCTGCTGTGACTCTGACTGTGGTGGGAGAAAGGTTCGCGAAGTGACCATAGATGCAGGTCTGTATTGTGTAAAATGAAGACAAACAGATGTTTCGTTTTTTAATTATTTTTTTTTACATTGAATGGCTTATGTCAACAAAATGAATTTACACTCTACCCTTGTGCCTCTGCCTTTCAGATCACGAATGGGAAGCTACAGCCAGCATCGCTATCACTGTTGGAGAGGAACAGATGGGTTAACTCCATCCACATTCTTAACAATAGCTTGTACAATAGCTTGACCATTTAAATAAACATTTGGAATGGTATATCCCTGTATGTTCTCTCTTTTATGGTCCTATCATACATCAATGTATTATATTGCTCTGTGTTAAGCACTTACCAATACTTGAAGTTTGGCATGATAGTGTCTTATACAATATCTGTTATTATCCCTAGCAGCCTGTAGAACCTTTTTCTGCAAGACCTCTCAATCCCAAATATTAACAAGGCAAAGGTTGTTGTTAATTTCAATATGAAAACAAGCAAATAGCTGGCAAATTAAATAAAATGTAGCGTGCATTTGATTGCACGCTGATATGCTGATTAAATATGATGGATACACATTTAAATTTTAATGGTCCTCCATGACTGGAGTGAATCACAAGAGAGTTGTGGTATTGACGCCCTCCTGTGGTGAGAAGTGGGTATTGTTAATGCTTGTATCGCGTGTGGAGACACCCATTCTCATCAGATTCAGCACCAGGTTACTGGACAGCTCCGCAGTTCAGATACTGCTTTGGCTTGTTGAGCTGATTAAAATCTATTGACGAACTGTATCGTATTTTTTAGCGTACTCTTTCGTAGCCCATTACCGAAACCTGGAAGTTAACATAAGATTCTTCCTTGAGATATGTAGGCCACCTGAACATTTGAAATATGACAATGTTGAAACATACTGCGATTCATTCAGTTCAGCTGTGATCATATATACCCCCATGATGTGGAAGTTACATTTAGGAAATTCTAAGATTGTCAAGACAACAAATTTCTCTAATCGCACTCCTTGACTTAGTTGCTGTAGTGGAACTGGTTATCTGTAATCTTCATACGAGTTGACAAATATCACGACAATGCATTTGAAAACTTTTAGTTATGGTTTGCGAGGTTAGCAAGTGCGCCCCTGTCACTAACTCTACGTATGCTCCCTCCCTCCACCCCCCCACCCCCTCCACCCACCCACCCGCCCACTTTGCACCGCTGGCCCGTCGCCGCTTCGTGTCATAGGCAGCATCAGCAGAAGGCATTTGGCGAGGCAGCTGTCGGACTGCGGGTGTATAGGCCTACTATCCTGGATGTATCTGTAGAGATTTTTGTTTTATTTTTTACCGCACTGTTTTCTCCGTCTGGTCGGTTACATTTTCCCCCTAGATTGGATTGCTCTACAGATTTGATGGTGCTGATCACGCTTATCTGACTTGCCAATAGGTTGTGGCCAGGCGCATCTGCCCGTAGGATAGGGGGAGGAAGAGAGAATCTGTCCGTGATTGCGTCCGTCTGTTTCCCTACGCGGCCGTGAATGGACTGCACTCCTTTAGTATTTCTCCGCAGTCACATTGAGTCGTTTCTGGAAGAAGATGGCGGACAGGGCTGAGATGTTTTCCCTTTCCACGTTCCATTCACTCTCTCCTCCCGGTTGCAGGTAAGATTACACCTCGTCACCACATATGATGGGAGCCGCGAGAACGGGGTTGATTCAGCGTTGATATTGGAGATAAGTGGACAAAGCACGCATCAAACTGAATGGGGCAACTGCTTAATTGTTATCATTTTTTTACACAGTTTTAAAAGCCATATACATACTGTTACAACATCTTGTTTGCTACTACGTTTCGGCCACAACGCGCAGTGCGCAAGCACCGATTGATTCTGAGGAAGCTTGTGTTTTGTTTTTGTCTAGGTCTGTAGGCCTCTATGCTCGTCAAAATATTTACCCTTGAAGTGCGTTACCTTTTAAAATAAGAAGACAAATGTTCACTGGAGGGACAAGCAATTGATTTTTACTGTCACGCTGTTTGCCTGCTTGCCGCATTTTCCCCGATTCAATTACCCCAGAGAAGTAGAGGGAGCAAGGCCCACGCCCTGTTGAGACAAACACAAACCAGAGCTGGTTCCTGAGCTGTAGCTGTCAAAAGCGTGTATTGCATACCTAAACGCAGATCCTAAATCCAAACAGACACACGTTGATATTTTAGCCGGTTTCACTGTTTGATATGCTAAAACAGTCGGATGCAGGTGACTAAGCTTACTGGTCCTAAGGCATCACTTTATTCGAATCATTTAAATAGTATGTGTTGATTACTACAACTTCCATTATGATACATGATTCCTGCATGTTTGCTAAAAGGTTGAAAGGCAGACTATTCTATTCTAGGTAATATTACATTGGCTCGTCTCTATTCATTGGATTATCTATGTGAGTGAATAATCTTTTGTTAAATGACTGACAGACATGCTTCAAACTGTTTTAAAGATAGTTGATATACGTATATTTCGACATAGTATAGTATCATAAATACAGTATATCTAAAGTTAAGAAATGTATGCATCTGATTTGTCATGAAAGCCTCCACAGAAGTACGGTACTTATCAATGTCCTAAGACACGTGACTATAATTATTTTAATACACTTCACCGCACCATGTGTATATTAATGATACATTCCAAATTATACAAAGAAAGGTATGGGGTTCTGAGAAGGTCAGGGTAAGTGGAAGGAACTGAGTGTCCCATTTGTTTCCGGAAGAAACGAGTGACGACTGGAGCCCCGGGAAGAGGAGCTTTTCTCTCCCAAGGCCCAATCTAGTGCTTCCTGTGGCCCTTAAACCCAGTCCCCAGCAGAACTGCTGAATGCTAGAGACAGTACATCTCATTACCAGTGAGGTATAGCCAAGCCCAGACCGCTCTTTTCTCTATTAGTCTTAATGGCAAGCACGGTAACATTCAGAATGACCTTGAAAAGGATAAACAAAGGAATAAGGGAGGCAAGGGGATAAAGAAGCAGAAATAAAGACCTGGCATTTCTTATTGTGTATATTCTGTGTCACACATATACCTTCTATAAACACCATTATAGTCTACTGTACTTCAAAAGGAAATATCCAGTGTAAACAGATTTGAGACAAGAAACATTACATTTCAGAAATACATGTGTGTTGTTATTTCAGATCCATATAGTATTAAACTGTCAACAACCCATGGCAGTGCATTCCATCTTGGGTAGCTGATCCACTGTGAGTGACATTGTCTTGCAGGAATTATAATCCTGCTCTTGCAGAAGTATACTGTATGTACCTGCTCTCTAAGGAGTCGCAAGGTATGTGGTTCCACTCATAGTACTTTAATTCCATGCAGATGAGTAAGTTGGTGAGTGAGTGACGGTGTGAGTGAGTGAATGAGAGTAAATGCATGGGTGAATTAAACACTAAAACACCCATATAAATTGATAGGAAATCAGCAGAAACTTGTGTCCGCGTTATTATATCCGCTCATAATAAATTCTTAAGTGTGTTGTCCTGTGTGTCTGTCTGTGGGACTGAACAGCTGTATGCCAGTGGTGTGTTTGTGCGGTAATCTGCTTTACATAACCTCAAAATGGTTCCCCTTGGCATAAATATAAGCCTCTGGGGAGCTCGTGCTTCACGTTCACAGTGTCTGGGTCCCCGGAATAGGTTCAGAATGGAGCTGCAGGCTCAGCATGGTGACAGAACACTCCTAGTAGCTGGAGTGAACATACTCACTTGGGTTAGGAGTAGGAACCTGGCTCACCATACCTGCTCACTGATCTTGAATAGAGCCTACATGGGACTATATTTTCACAGATGCATGTGAAACACCTGTGGAAATGTTCCTAAATAGGTGAGGACTGAATATGATTTGCGTGGTTGATTGTCTCTCGGGAACGTTTTGCCTTTGCGTGAAATAGAATAGAAAAACTGTATTTGTCCACACTGGTGTTTTTATTGTTATTTATTGTTTATAGTCGAATTTCTCTCTGTCTATATTTCTCTCTCTCTCAGTCTTCTCATTTGGCATAGTGGTATTTGTTACTGATTGGACAGAGTGATTTGGCAGCAGGCTGTTTCTGACTCCACCCCTCCCCTTGGGGACTATTTCTATATTGATGCTCCAGTTTACATTATGTTCCTTTGAAGCTGGGGATGGAGGGGCGGGGGCGGGGGGGGGGGGGGGGCAGTACTATTGAGTAAGAGGCTTAAATCAAACACAAATTCATTTTAGCTTTAAGGACCCATCTCTATTTCTCTCTCTCTCAAACCAACATGATTCTGATCTGCTGATTGAACTGCTGAACACAACGTTTCCCCCACAAACACAGGATCATTCAAACATGCTTTGAACCTGTTTCTGTAAGGGAGACACAAGCACTATGATTGGTGACTCATGTTCTCATTTGTGTGTGTGACTGCAAAGGGGTCAGTGTGTGCTCGTGTGTGTGTTCTGCTTGTGTGTGTGTGTGTGTGAAGTGAAGGCTGAAGAGAGAGGGTGGAGATGGGATGAAGGGTGACTGGTTCAGGTGGTTGTCACAGCCTAAGCTCACTAACTACGGAGTGGGTGGAATAGAGGAGCGACATTGATAGTTATCAGTGGCAGCATCAGGTTTGGTTAGTGTGTGTGTACGTGTGTGTGTGTGTACGTGTGTGTATGGGGAAAGAGCTTTTACTTGGGCCTAAAGAAAACGGAAGCGAGAATTGAGAAAGAGCTCCTCTCAGGCCAGCAGTTCTCTCAGCCCAGTGCAGTTTACTCAGGCAGGCTGAATTAGGAGAAATGAGACCAAGATGACATCATTGAGGAGTTAGCTTTTCTCTGGGCCTGACTGACCTCATCAGGCACCGCAGATGATGACTAGGATGATGCTAAGGTCTGGTACAGGAGTTTGCCCAAAAGAGAAAAAGACTGGAAGGGGGGGGGGGGGGAGAGAGAGAGAGAGTGAGGAAGGGTAAACAGGAAAATGACAGGAGTGAGAAACAGATAAAGAGAGAAATCGGGGAGAGAGAAAGGGAGAATAAAGAGCGAGGGAGAACAGACTGATGGAAATAAAGAGAAGTCAAAAAAGAGAGGCAGATGGCTGTGCTCTGTCGATACTGACTCAAGCGATGGCTGTAGAGCTCTGACAGAGATTTGATAAACAGGCCTCTGTGCCACAGGCCAAATCAGATCTGGCCACAATAAAACGGATGGAACAGTATGAGCAGCAGTAGTAATTTTGGGACCTAAGAGCAACTTTTTGATTGTTTTATTGTCCTAACATTTCTCAGTGACTAGTGGAAAAGTAGTAATGGAACACGACAATGCAAAATGCAAAACCTAACTTGTTAATGGAAACCAGGCCAACATTTGGGCTGGGGTTTCCATCCTTATTTATGTGCCTATTATGGGTAGTGAAAGCACACTACCAGGAAACTCAGCTGTGCCACTGCCTACGAGTTTGGTGTGAAACCTGGTGTTAATTGAAACAGCAACTCCACTTC